>NC_056706.1:4305872-4485872 GCF_018831695.1 Puntigrus tetrazona | reverse complement strand
TTTTTTATTTAAGACAGAATGTTGTCCTGAGTGATTTGTGACCCCGGTGATGACTTAATAAATATATTAATTAATAGTAATAATAAATATTATTATCGTTGTTGTCATTTATATAAATTTATTATTATTAATAATATTATTTTTAGCCTTGCAGATGCTATTTTCTGCCATGTGATGTTTTTTTATTTAATTAAAATGTTTAATTATTTAGAATAGTGATTAGTAATGATTATTTATTTCAATAGATCACTTAATTTAATATGAATTAATTCAAACACTTAGTAGGCTGCTGAGCTTCTCATATGATGTTTTTGACTTTGGCTTCCCATATAGCTCATCCCTAAATAAAACAGACACGCAGATACATAGGCCTTCAACCTTCATAAAGGTTGAATAAAGTTTCCACCTCGTTGTCCAGCGCTTAACAATGCCTGCTTTGATTTATTTATTTTTTTCCTTGAGACAGGACTTTCCCAAGAATGAGACTATAATTTAATTAGTCGCTTTTCATTTTTCGAGTTCTTTCCCATTTGGATGCATAAACCACATGCACGCTCGCTGGGAAAGCAGACCGTGACCTTTCAACCGCAGTTAAGTGGACGAGACAGTTCAGGTGTCTGGAGCTGTTAGTGGTAATCCAGGTCACGCTGAGCATTACTTGAGGCATGCCGTTCTATATCTGATTAAAAACCTCTCCATTAGATATTTATTCACTGCATTAGCTGTGGCTGTTCTAGTGGTATGCGTGCACTTTCAAATCACACTTCTGGGGGGCGCTGCATTCTAATTGGCCAGCGGAGCATTTCCCTCAACCAATCAGCTCGCTCGCTCGCGTTCTCTGCCTCGGAACATCCTGGCAACACGTCTTAACTGGCAGACCATTTTGAGATTGTTTAATATGTAATTGCCTGCAGTGCTGTAAATTGCTTCCTCATGGTTCCTTCGAAACCGCAGCACTTCAGGATATTTAATGTTCTACCAAGAGCTGTTTTATTAAAGCTGCCGTCTTTTGATAAGAGCAGAATGTTGCTGTTGTTGTTGTTGTTGTGCTAAACACTTTCATTTCATAAAAGTCATTTGCACTACATAAAAAAAGTGAGATCAAACATATTTTTGTACTCCCCTAAGACTCAGACTACAGCTGCTAAGAGTCTCCAGGTCACTGGGACATTTTTTTTCCTGGGTTTTTGTGTACAGTGAAAAGCTTTTAGGAATCTGTCTCATTAGTTTAGGATAAGGATGGATAACTCTCAGCCGTAATGGCCTTCTGTTTTCTCCCCTACACCACTATTGGAGCGCCGAAGTTGATCGTTTCATATTCTAACTGTGCGATCCACTTGTTTCGGTGTCTGTTTGAAGCGTGTAGTAAATCACGCTGTGTGGATGATCTTATTTAACGTCAATAAAACATTAACCATTAATCACTCTCCATTCATCTGATAATTAGGCCAGGCTTAAGCTTCTTTGCCAAATGGAAATATCATCACATAGACACCGGCCAATAATGTTGTGACTGATTACTGTACATTTATCTGTTGTGCTTACAGATGTAGAAATGAATCGAGATTTTAACGAAATGTTAAGTTATTTTTATAGAAAAATACATGCCCGTGGCTGTTTTTCTTTTAAAATGCTTGGCAGAAAAAAAAAGGTTATAAAGAAATCAAGTAACCACGTTTGTAGAATTAGGTTACTTATTCAAATAATAGTAATTCTTATAAATTATGATCATTAAAAAGGTGCAATTACTGATGTTTGGAAATATGTCTTGCATAACTGCTAAAAAGAGACCTAAAGTGCCCCCTACTGGATTCAATTTTAACTACTTGTTCATAATTTACAAAACACACAGTAGATAGATAGATAGATAGATAGATAGATTATATATATATATATATATATATATATGCTTTATAAATATTACAATTATAAAACATTCAAATATATACAGTTACATGAAATAATATAAATTTAATGGCCATTTATGTAAAATGTATGTAAGTGTAAGTTTAATGCAAGTTTTTATAAGACATTTTATAAACCCATATGATCAGAGGATTTATCCAAAGCAACTTTTACTTAAAGTGACATTATATTTTATTCTTGCATTTTTTGGAATGAAACTCATGACATTGGTGTCGATTAAAGTGTGAGCTACAGTAAAGAATTAGTGAAGATATTTGTGAATAACCCAAACTTCAATCTGTTTCTCACAAAAAGGCCATCATATGAAACAAAGCGACTTGGTTCGGACTGCTTTTTCTATAAATATCCCCTTTCGCAAGTCTCACAAGTTGTTTTCTTTCATCGGGAACCACAATCATCCTCAATGATATTTAGATCATGAGCTCATGTATCTTGCCCATTCATGTCTTTTTTTAAACCGAATTGATTGAATTATCATTTTGGGCCAGACTTCATTAAGCTGACGGCCGGTCCATGCACGTAGAGCTCTTTCCATGAATTAGAGGGGGCAGCGTATCTGTCTTATCAGCCTATCATTACAGTCAGTGCTGGAGAATCTCTGTTGTTGTTCTTAATTTATGGGCTGTGTGCTTTTGTGAGATTGCTTATAAAAGGGGAAGACAATGGATGGCGAGCTTTCAAAATCTAAATCTTTTCTTTTGGCTCTCTTCTTTTCTTTTTATATCATCCCAGTAACAGATTCACAACATGACATGCAGATCGGTTTATTTATTTAGCACAGATACAAAGCAACAATTACTATTTACTTCATTTATCTAATGTAATATCCTATTGTACGCCATATTTGTCCTTGAAATGCCACTGGTATGCTTCAAGTGACGGTACTTACAGCTGACAGACAGTAGTACATGACTAAATATTGCGTTCTGTCAAATAGCAGCATGCTGTTATGCGTCAAATACAAGTAGACGGGGAGTAGAACATTTATGAAAACACGAGTTGGTGAAGGAGCCGCTCTCCACTGAGGGTATTTTTACAGTGGCAGCCCACTGAAGTGTAGCAGCAGTAGCTATTGCAGAAGGCTCACTGACAGTGGTGCGTTTAAAGCACAGGTGTGTTTCAGAGACTCTGTCAATCTGCCCAACACAGTGACCACTGCGCTGAGACCCCAAAATGAAAAAATGTGTCATGGTTATGTTGTTCCAAACCTGAATGATTTTTCTTTTTGAGAAAGGTTTAGTGAAATGCTCTTTTCTCAAGCATACAATAATAGGGACTGTTATTTTAGAATCATTGATATACTTCTATATATATTCTGTGTGTGTGTGTGTGTGTGTGTGTGTGTGTGTGTGTGTGTGTGTGTGTGTGTGTGTGTTTAAAGGTTGAAAGGAACACTCTTTTGTTTAAAAAATGGGCTCATTCTCCAACTCCCCCAGAGTTGAGTAGAGTTTTACTGTTTTTGAATTGCTTTCCAAAATGACCAAACAGTTTGCATATTTAATCCTATTTAATACTTGACTCTTCTGTATTCATATTGTGTCCTAAGACCGAAGGGCGCTGCATAATATCACTGAGCCTGCTGCGGCCATGTTACAGCAGCAAACGTTCATCCTTGATTATTACGCCGGGATGGAAGTATAGTTCCTAATCATATCGGCCTAGAAAATCACAACTTAATTTTTCTGGTGGTCTTAGTACACAATATATCACACAATATAGAAGAGTCTATTTTTAAACAGGAAAAATATTTAAACTCTCTGGTCATTTTGAATGCAATGCTACTGGTCTTATTGGATTCAATGATCTATGCTAAGCTATACTAAAAGTGCTATACATATATATATACATATATACATACATATATACATATATATGCACGCATGTATATATTTAAGGAAAATATATTGTTAATGTATTCTAAAGATGGTGTTCTATTACAGTTTTTCCTTTTAGTTAACAGTAATAACCCCCCTGTCAATCTCTGAAAAAAAAAGATGTGTGATTTGAAAAGTCTGGAACCTGTCACTAAGAAAAGAAATTGTATTCTGATTTAAAAATTTGAAGTCCAAAAAGTAAAAAATTAAACACTCATGGATGAATCGTTCACCATATGTTCTGTTCTGATGCATTTAAGTAGATTCATATCAATTTCTTGACAACTTTAACTCCACTGCAGTTCTTAAACATTCATTCTTTTGCATATAGTTCACTATGTGTATCAAGATGCATTTCACTAAGTTTACTGTCATTGATGCTGAACGCTATTGTCTCTTACATGTCTCGTAACCAATTGGCACATGCCAAGTTTGAATATGTTCAAAATGTTTTTCTTTCTTATTTTGGATATTCACAGAATTTGTTGACTGCTTCTTTCACGGTTCACACAGTGAGGGTCAAGAAAGAAATAAGGGTTTGGAACAACATTACGGTAAGCAAATGACACAGTTTATGTTTAGTGAACTATTCCCTTTAACAGAGCCTCGGTTTACTGCCAGAGGATTGTCAGATGGTTCCTGCAGAAAAATCAAATCATCTGTTTTCATTGACTCTCAAAAAAAAAAAAAAAAAACATTAGATTTTAGAATGATGTTCAAATAGAGAAAAATCATTACAATCAATTCATGTCAACATCATCAGATTTTTAACAATATTATTCATCGCAATGGAATGCAAACCACCCATAAACCATTTTCAGCTATTAAAATGTTAAAATGAAAAACTTTGTAATTGTACTTTTGGTACAAATCTGCAACAAACTGTGGAGAAAATAAATTACATATATTCATATATAGTATAAAAGCAAAATAATTTCAGTGCTATTTTCCTAAATATCATCTATCACAGTCATGTGACGTCTCCTTACCTATACCTGAGGATTGATTCCCTTCATCTTCTTCCCCGAAGTGGGTTTTCTTTGTTAAATGGCGCACAATGATGGTGGCATTAAAGGCTCTCTAGAACACAAAACACCAGCGATAATGCTGCACCAGCTAGTGAACTTCAGCAAATATCTTTAAATGGCAAACAGCAAACCTATGCTGCATATAAGAGCAGAAGAGTCAGTTTAATGTTTGGAGGCATTTATTGCACTAGAACTAAAAGCCCGATAGTTACAGCAATTACAGCTTTTGCCCTTTTAAAGGTACAAGCTGTAATTGCATGGCAGGGCAGACAATCAGGAGTAGAGCAACAAACGACTGGCGGCAAATAATAACAAAGCCTCCATATGCCGCTAAAGTAACTCTAGCCATACATTTACAAATGCAAAGTGCTGTATCAGCCTCAGAGGTCACAGACACGGGTCATATACAGCTATTTTACACATTACACATAGAGGATGGGAGTCTTGTGCTTTAGTAGTGATCTGACTTACTCAAAAACAGCCCACTTAGACACAACTAATGCAATGCTTCTCAACTAGTTTTTTTTCAGGACCCTGATTTGAACTCAACCCAGTCAACCAACCAGATGACAAAGGTACAGTTTGCATCAGGTGGGCCGTGATTGTATGACTGCGATGTTGGCAGATTTAAAGTTGCATCGGGTCTGTTTTCCTCACACTTACCTTCCAGTGACTCTTGGCAAAGTTTTTCTGAATCTGCACCGACACTGAACCGTGGATGTTCTTGTCTAGAGCCGCACCTCCTGATATCCTGTCGTTAAGAAGCAATAATATTCATTCAGAATATGTACAATGTGACACTGAAGTATGGAGTAATTATGTAGAAAATTTTGCGTTGCATCATAGCAATAACATAATTTATTTAATTTTTTTTAAATATTAAAGGTTAGTTTACCCCAAAATAAAAATTATGTAATTAATTAACTCTTTCCCTGCCACTAATGAGATATATCTTGTAATTTAGATTACAACGCTTCCCCGCCAAAGACGAGTTTTTACAGAAATCCCTGTTCTAGGTGTATTACATCGGAACGAAGTAGGCTGGTCAGTGATGGAGAAATGCCTTTACAGATACAGAAACATCTCTAGTCATGTCGTGGATAGACCGATAACCCAGCGATATGAATATGTATGTATGTGTGTGATCTATTTAGAAATACAGTATGTGTGTGTGTGTGTGTGTATATATAGGTTAATATGTATTTATTTAGCCAAAATGTGTGTTTGTGTGTAAACATATGTATATGTGTGTGTTTGTGTGTCTGTTCTGTTTACTGAACGCAATTTCAATTATTCATATAATTATTTACAAGTGAAAGAATATGATATCTGAGTGCATTTTGCTTGAAAATGCGGTACTTTGATAAAAATACACTACTTATATAATGATAATAATGCATTTTTTCACAGTTTGAAATGTTGTATTTTTTATGAAACCTATCAGCATTCAAGTGATGATAAAACATAAACACTTAAAGATGGAATATAATGGAATAAAAAGTTAATCACCCACATTTTGGCGAAAGGATTCTCCTAGCATCACAGAATACTAAAATAAGCTCCAAATTCTGATTGGATTTATATTCTGAGGGGAAAAATGCTACAAAAAAAGTGTGAAATGTGAGAGAGAAAATGTGTTTCCATACGATTTTTGAGCCGCTATCCACATTAATTTAATGTCTCTATAGTTTTACTGCATGTCAACAATTTATGTCTCCTAAGGAACTTTAAGAGAAACATCTCAGACAACGATGACGGTCAGAGAATGAATCGTAATTGGAAACTCAAAGGACTCTTTTGAGCAACATCTGAGCAATTAAAACTTTCTTCTGGGAAACTATAATGCGTGTTATTCATCCAATGCCTCAAGTATCCACGTTTTTCTAAACGCATTGCTTCTTTTGAGCGCTCTGTTCTATTTCTTTTCTGAAAATCATAATTGTTTTGTGCTCCTTAAAGATCTCTGAATGCTGCAGGTGAAGAGACATCTGTTTATTCTATATTTGTTTATTTCTATATTCCTCTTCCCGTCTGCGCACTCCCTCCCACGCAGCTGCACAGATGTGTCCCAACTCTTCATCTGTTCTTCAAGGTCAGCCTCTCTTTTTACCGCTGATCAACCCTTCAGCTCCCCGTCCGCCTCTTTCCTGCTATTTATGGACTCACCAAGGATGCTGCAAGGCCTGGTCACAATTGAACCTCTTCGCTGGATCCTTCTGCAGTAAGTGAACTATGAAGTCTTTCGCTGAAGCATTAGTGGGCAGGAAGAGGCAGAGAACACAAGAAGATCAATACCACTTAATGTGGCCAGCATTTGGCATGTTTAGGGCTGCATTATAAAACATTCTGCATTAATATAATGAGTGAAGTTTTTAAAACCGCTCATGAAAGCATTAATGCTTTGATTTCAAATCTCGTGCAATTATTTCCTAAGCTATTGCAGAAAGCAAAAACATTGGTTATAATTGAAATAGATCACAGTGCATCAATATAAATATATAAAAAAGTCGGTTAGGCCCAGTGTTGTTTTAGACCTTTTTGAGAATGAGATATAAACAAAAATGGTTGAAACATTCTTCAAAATATTTCCTTTTGTTTTTGGGTGGACTGTCCCTTTAAGACTGCTTTATATAACTATAAGCATAACGCATTATTTAAAAATTTAAATTTAACAAAGTAGTTTACTAGGTATTTAATTATATTAAAAAACTTTTTAAAATGTAAATTTAAAATACATTTAAAACAAATTCTGTAAAAATTACACTACAAATAAGTGTTTAAAAACTAAAAAAATTGTTATTTAGGCTTTTGGGTTTTTTTTTTGTCTGACATTTAAGTGTTTTGTAATAAAACATCCTCAGTTAAAAATTTTACTTTTTTCATGAAAAAAAATTCTACTTTTATAACAGTAGCATTAAATAATGCTAAATGGAAATATCAGATGTGAATATGTAATTTTGCCATATTAAAAAACAATATGTACAGTACTTCTGACCCAGTCTAAGAGGCATGGAGCATTATTATATGGGCATTCGAAGTGAGGATGCAATGAATGTGATTTGTTCATTCATGAAATACAATAAAAGAGATATATAAATATTTTTGGGTCATACCAGAGTCAGAGATGTCATCCCAGTATGGCGAATCAAATTCATATTCAGCCTTTATGATCAGTTTGTAGAGTTGTGTGTCATTGTCATCGTAGAATGGCGGATAGCCACAGAGCCTGCCAGAAAATCAAAAACTGCTGATACAAACTTTTCATCTTGGCGTTTTATTCATGTAGTATAAATAATATTAATCCAGCACTCACAGAATAAATGTAATGACCCCAATTGCCCAGAGATCCACCTCTTTGCCGTATGTTTTATGCTGTAGAAGTTCAGGAGCTACAAACACAAACAGTTAATGGTAAAAACTAGGCTCTTAAAAGTAATGGTTCTTCTGTGGTTCTTTGCAGCACTTAAAGTTCAGAAACACACCTGTTATGCAGGGCTCTTAAAGGCATAGTTCATCCAAAAATGTTCATTCTGTTATTATTTACTCACCCTCACAATGTTTCAAACCTCTGCGAGTTTCTTTCTTCTGTTGAACAAAGAGAATATTTTAAAGGAGGAGTGTAACTAAAGAGTAGATGGTTCCCATTGACTTCCGTAGAAGTTTTTGTACCCGTATTTTTCTAAATACCTTCTTCCATGATCAACAGTAGAAAGAAACACACGTTTGTTGTCAAAGATAAAATAACTTGACTGAGTAAATAATGACAGAATTCAAATTTTTTGGTGAACTATTCTTCTAAAGTATTTTTAGATTAAAGAAAGTTCTCAATGTCATATTAGAGCTTCAGACTTGTGTTTTATTCCTAATTTATTTTTTTATTTTGCTTGAATCTATGTTACTGCACATGATATAGATAACAAAGATAGATGACAAACAGAATAATCATAATAATGAACTCTCTTACCAACATAGGCAGGTGTCCCACAGGCTGTGGAAAGAGCGCCCTGCTCTTCCATTTTAGACAGACCAAAGTCACTGATGACAATTTTGGAGTCTTCTAATGGAGTCTCATACAGTAAATTCTCTGGCTAATAGAGAGAGAACTTGTTATGATTGTAATATGATTTAGCTGCATGCAAAGCTCAAAGGCAAAGTGAAAAGCTGGAATTGAAACTTTTTAATGAAACGTATCGAAGCGCTCCCAAAGCATCACCTGAAAGACTTGAGTGCTCTGAAAGTGACAATGATAAAACAGACACTGAAGTGTTCGATATAGTTCTCAGGTACCTTTAGATCTCGATGCACAACGCCCAGCTGGTGCAGATACTTCACCGCCCACAGCACCTGATAAATCACACGACTGGCATCTTTCTCCGTATAACTGCCTCTCTCCAGAATCCTGTCCAGCAGCTCCCCTCCAGTCAGCCTGAACAACACACTGTCATCAGCGTCTGTCTGTCTGTCTGTCTCTGTCTATCTATCTATCTATCTGTCTATCTATCTATCTGTCTGTCTATCTCTGTCTGTCTATCTTTTCTATATTTCTAATAATTTTTTGTGCTATCATTCTATCTATCTGTCTATCTATCTGTCTATCTGTCTGTCTGTCTGTCTGTCTATCTTTTCTATATTTCTAATAATGTTTTGTGCTATCATTCTGTATATTATTCTATCTATCTATCTATCTATCTATCTATCTGTCCTAACATTGCATCTCATTCTGTCATTCTATTTTTTTATCATTCCGTATCATTCTGAGTTTTTGTTCTATCATTCTATCTAGACTAGCATTATATCTATCATTCTGTCTGTCAATTTTCTATCTGTATATCTATCATTCTGTTTGTCATCTATCTATCTATCTGTCTGTCTGTCTGTTCTATCTATCATTCTCTCTCTAATCCTACGAAACAATTTTTTACTTCAATATTTCAATTTTTCACATTCGGGCCCACTCACAGTGTCATTACCAAATACAATTTGGTAGGAGTCTCAAATGTTTCCTCCAAAGACACAATATTTTCATGATTTATCCTGTGAAGGGACAAATAAAAGATTTCTGTAAAACTCGACTGTACTCTAATAAGCAAGGAAATGTAAAAAATCATGAAGTTTTTTTAAATCACTGACCTGCGTAATACCGCGATCTCATTCTCCAGCATGGACTCTTTTCCCTTTAGCGCTCTCTTGCGGATGCACTTGACAGCCACAAGCTTCTGAGTACATCTGTGCTGAGCCACTCGAACCTCAGAGAACGAGCCCCTGAGACATTACACATTTATATTATTTATAATTCAGCTGTAATGAGTTTTGTTCTAAATTAATGGCTAATTATAAGTTTGTGTGCCATGGGCACGTTGTGAATAATAGCGGTCTCCAGAGTCTTCTTAATAATATTTTCTGCTTCTAGTCGACAAGTCTTTAAATGTGTTTAGCAAACCGAAATGTCAAAATCTCCTCTCAAGTCATTACGTGTTCAGAATACTTTTAAATATTGAATATATGAAAAAAAACTCACTCTCCCAGTTTCTCTTTCAGCTCATAAACAGCATTGATGTCATCTTTCTTCCGAAGATCTCTCAGTAGAGGCATCGCAACGCAGGATAAGTGTGATCTGCGTACTACATACACAAACACACAGCACTAATATGAGCATGCAAATAAGTACCGAAAATCATCAGCACGTTCATTTTAAGGCTGTAGCAATGCCCTCCACAGCAACAGGCACTCAAGAAAACGCTTTTCAATACATGCAAATGCCAAATTCTGACTCCTTTTGGAGATTTCAATGACTAGCAATGAGTTTTGACAAATTTTCTTTTCCACCGCACAAGCCCTGATGGGGAAAACGTTTTTGAATGCCCTCCCCGGTGTTTGATTTCTCGAAAATAAAAAGGCAGCGTTAGCACAACTTTACCAAAAAAAACGCCTCTCTTTTGACATGCAGATAACTAGCGCAATTATACAAGCGCGCCTGGGCTTGACACATCTACGCATGAAGGAAAATTCAGCATTGAAATGAGATCAATAATCAGTGATATTCTCCCTAAAACACCCTTTAGAAAAGAGATTCAAGCAAAAGCTCAATTACCTGCTGATTGCTGCCGTGAGGATCTGGAAGGCAAACCGCTTCTGTTCACGTCACCAAACTCCCAACAGCCTCTCTGCTCTCTCTTTAATCGAAAATCACGTTCATTTTACACTGATGACCTTGGACGCCTACATGCTTTATAGAGGAAAAGTGACTTCTCAAAGAGATGAAGGACAACAGGAGAGCAGGCACAGAAAGCAGAGAGAAAGTGAAAATAGAGTGATGGAGATGGAGATAGAGAGAGAGAGAGAGAAAAAGAGGTTGGCCAAACAACAACAGGTCTCTTAAGACTGACTCAGACTAACTCAAATGTAATGCTTGAATGCATGATAAGGACAGATGAACATTGTCTCCGAGACATATCTGATGCCATCTGCCCGTCGCACATTAAATAAGCATTCTTCATCATGGCAGTCAGGCTTTGCTGAACTGAAGTGCTACCGTTCGCTTTCAGATGCCTCGAGTTCGCCAGAAGCCTCTGTCTCTGTTTACATTATTGAGGCTGTTTTTGGTAGCGCTCCCACAGATCCTGAGCTCTCTCAGCTGTCCTTGTAGGGGCACAGGGGTTTTCCACTCAAGTATTAGCATTCCAGCATTCTGCCCTGTGAACACTGCACACACACACACACACACACACACAACACTGACTGTCTCACCTGCGGTGTGTTTTGGCCTTTACATTTGCTGACTAACAAGGTGTTAAAGGTAAACAGGTAAAATGTGGCTTGGCATCAGTCATGCATACAGAAACACTGCATAAGGCCTTTACAAAACAACAAATGTGCCAACACAATGTTCTTTACGCCATCAAACAACATTGATCAAATCTGTTAGAAACTGATGAATGATTAAACTTTACCTTTAAAGTTATTATAAGCTACAAACCATCGTCAAAAGCTGCTCTTGCTGATTAACATGGCAGCAAATTTACTATCAAATGTGTTGTAATAAAGAATGGCCACTAGAGGGAACCCTTTAATAACTTTCATCCAAAGTAAAGAGCCCAGCAACTATTAGGGAAAATTTTGTCTCTCTGAGTAGTTTATAGTACTATTAAATATTATATAAATTACTACATAAGTTATTTATTTGAGTTTATATATTTGATATTAAATATATATTAATATATATTTAATATATATATTATATAATATATATTATATATATTTAATATAAATATGTTGCATATATTTTCTATGAAGTGCTTTGTAAACATTATTTGTTGCAGTTTATTAAGTTATGATGCATTTCTAACATAACATTTCTAATACACAACGTTTTATAGATAGATAGAGAATATTTATATATAACCGTAATTTCTCTCATTCATATATATTTATTTTTTTGTACATTATTTTAATTAAAATAATATTTATTTATAATATTTATTATTATTTAAGCAAAAACAAAAGTATTTTTTTAATTGCATTTGAGTATAGGGGTTTTTTTTATCATTTAAAAATTATTATTCAAATTTGTTCTATTTCAACAAGTCCTTATTTTATTTGTTTGTTTTTCAGAAGGTGAAGATGAAGAAAGTGAAACATGAACAGATTAGGACCGTAACAGCCCAGACTCGAAACAATGTGAATATAACTCAACATATCATGCATCCTCTAAAAGGTATATGTATATATTTTGATTATAAAGACATTTTTATTCTATATACAAAATGGCAGGTTCATGATCAGTTTGTTTTTTATATTTTTGATTACACAGAAATACATTTTAATTGCCACTACACCAATATCACTATCTTTTATCTAAAATCTTCTTATCATTTTAGTCCAGGTTTCTTGCAGGAAATGCAGACAGTTTATTTTCTAACCTCTTTCTGATCTCAAAAGGAAACAGGTTGTTTTTCTGCTTTTGCATTAAGATTTCTCAATACAGCTGAGGTGTTTTGATTGGTACATAGTACATAGTGTTGTTCTCCGGGGGGGCTAGAAAACCCTGTTTCCTATTATACGGCCTGCTTTAATGTCACACACGCTTAAATCTTTAGTTGTTGATGCTTGTTGTGTCCTAATTCTTTTACTGTAAGTTTGACCGTATTTAAGCAACGTCACTTACGTTATGTCCAGAGTTTACAGGAAGCAGCAGCTCTGGCATCTGAAATGTTTTAGTCTTGCGAGATACTGAACAAGATGTTCATTATTCCTGCCAGTCACTCTACAAATATGCTTTTGAACTTTTGATGCTCTCAAGAGCCTGTTACATGGAACATTAATAAATAATATATAATAAAAAATAAATTCAAATAATGGAAAAAAATATTTATATTAAAACAAAATAATTAAGCCAAAAAATATATATATATATATATATATATATATATATATATATATATATATATATATATATATATATATATATATATGTATATATGTATATGTATATACATATATGTATATACATATATATATATATATATATGTATATATATATATATATATATATATATGTATATACATATATGTATGTATGTGTGTGTGTGTGTATATATATAAAAAATCGAAAAAAGTAATAATTCATATATATATATATATATATATATATATATATATATATATATATATATATATATATATATATATATAAAATAATTACATGTTTTTTTGGCTTAATTGGTTTTTATTGGCTTATATTATTATTATTATTATTATTATTATTACTTGGTTTATTGGGTTTAATGATCACTATTAAATTTTTTTTTTTATAAATATCTAGTAGTCTATATAGTCTTAAATAACAGAATAACATTCATGTACTTACAGTCAAAACTGTTTTTAATGCTCTAAAATCTATCAATTGGTTCAAATGTAACAAAAATTAAAAAAAGATCTTCCATAAATCATAATAATAATAATAATCATAATCATAATAATAATAATACGCTGATTTGCTGCTTATGACACTTCTGGTTTTGGGTCAAAAATTTCACTCTTAAGTCTCTATTATATTCTGGTAATAATAACATTACCCTAATAAATGATTTCACATACTGTGAAAGTCTTCAGCTCTCAGAAAACTGGAAAAAGTAATGTAACTGGCAATAAAGAATAGCTCCTCTGTTACAGGATCTCACGTTATTCCAAATTCTGCATCTGCTGGTGGTTTTCTGTCCTCGGCCAGACCAACTTTCTTCACAGTCACCCTCAAAACATGTGCAAACACATACATATACGGCCTGACAATCACCCTGTGAGAATGCTAGATGACCAAACAAAGCCATGCAGCATATCAACAGATATGTTTGTCTGACCAATGGCAGACAGGGCGAGTGTTCTTTTTTTTTTTCTATTTTGCTTTTTTTAGTCGGATAGAAAATCAATACGCTTCAGATTCAATTGAAGAGAATCCGGTTAGCAAACAGTGTCGTTTATCGCCGGGCCGCTGATAGAGAAAACGCTTAACGCGACAAGAAAAACTAATATTAGTCCAGTTTATGGCAGGAGACGCTATTTACAGGAAATGCAATTACAGAAAGGTCAGATCGAAACTTATAAGAGAAGTGAAAAGTTGTTGCTGTGAAAGTCTGCTAGTAAACAGCATCTTCCGCTGCTGGATAATCGAGCCTCTGTGTGCTGTTCAGGGCGGGACGGTACGGCTGTGAATGCTCGTATTGATTTTTGTGCCAGTTCTTATCTGTGGCATACTAAACTTGTGACCTAAATAGAAGCAAGTTGTACCCCTACCTGTTTACTTTTTATAAAGCGACACGGTGAACTACAGCCAATAAAGCGTTCCACGGGCTGCGGTTGCAAAACGAGATGACCCCTTTTACACAAATGACTTGAACGGGAGTAAATATAATACGCCTGATGTGCTTTGATGAACTTTCTTAACTTTGACCCACATTGTCTAAAGGTCTTTATGAATATGAGAATTGTACGCTGACACTATTTTTGTGCGTCTGGCATGTTGTGACGCGGTTTCCCAGACGTGACCTGAGAGTTGGTCACACGGAGAAGTCCTCCAATATGGTTGTCGTTCCATATACACTACAATTTAAACTTTCAGGGTCTGTAATATTAATTATTCTGAAAGGCGTGTCTTACGCTCACCAAGACTGCTTTATTATTAATAAAATACAGTTAGAAGTGTAATATAGTAAAGTAATATTATTAGAACTCTATTTTAAAGTATTTTCCGTGATGCAAACTAAAGCATATTTTAAAGTACATCCGAATAAAAATTATTTCGAGTTGTCATATTTCGCAATATTGTTTTTTTTTTTCTGTATTTCTGATCAAATAAATGCAGTCTTTATGACTCATGAGCTAAAAGACATTAAAAATTGTACTGATCCAAAAATGTTTTGTGTGTGTGTGTGTGTGTGTGTGTGTGTGTGTGTGCGCGCGCATGTGCGTACCTGTGTGTGTGTGTGCGTGTGCGTACCTGTGTGTGTGTGTGTGTGTGTGTGTACTTGTTTATTTTATATTACGGGGACCAATATGGTTATCATTCCATAAACACTACAATTAAATAATTTATTTTATTTAATTATAATTTTACAGTAAAATACAATAAAATACAGTTAAAAACTACAATATTGTGAAATACTATTACAGTTCAAATTAACTCGTTTTCATTGTAATGTATTTTAAAATATAATTTATTTCTTTGAAGCAAAGCCGAGTTTTCAGAATCATTAACCCAGTCCATTTTTATCATTTAAATGAATGGAATGTTTAGAAATTTAAAAAAACAAACAAAAAGGGAATCTTTTGTAAAAAAAAATATACAGTAAATGTCTTCACCGCCGCTGTTAACGTGTCCATGCTGATTAAAAAAAAATATTAATCTCTTTCAGAAAAAGAAATACTGACCCCAAACCTAAGGTAAAACATCTGTCAGTGTTGAGTCGATTGATCATTATTCCAGCAGTCTCATCATATTCTACACTGTTTAATCAGCAAGTGTGTCAAAGTCTGAGCTGGTAGAAGGGTGTGGGGGTGATAGTCATGCTCGGGTTATGACTCCTCGCAGCTGCTATTTCTAAGGCGCTATAAAAAAAAGGGCCATAACCTTTGCAAGGCAGCTGCTCTTGAAGTCACGGGGTCTATTCTAAACTAAACTTAGATCGATAGAAATGTGAAAGTGCAATCGTAGTAGCGTTGGCCCGTGCCTGAAGGCCCCAAATCAGGTTTGCTTACACCGTTCGGCTTTAAGAAAGACTTCTTTTTTCTGTCTTATGAGGGCTCAAATGTGCAGGCCATATGTTTTGCCACGCAGAAGGAACTTTAATCAAATTGAAACGATTGCTTTTGCGTGAATGTTAAGCCCAGTTTCTTCTGATGCGTTTTGCAGAATCAGAAGTTGAACCTGTTTTCGAAGGCGGCCTGGTGAAAAGATCATTTTTGCGGTAAAAAAAAAAAAACTTTTAAGTTGCAAATAAGACGACGATTATTGGAATATGTTTTAAAGAAAATACCATTTTAGTTTTTCTACTTTAATGTTTTAATAGTCGCAAATTTACTAAGAACTGCTGAGTAAAAATTGCTATTAGACTTATCTTTTTTTCAATTCACTGCATGAGCGCTGAATATGAAAACTGAAATTTAAATAGTTATTAGTTTCTGTGGGATCATGTGACGCTGAAAACTGCAGAAAGGGCTGATGAAAATGTCAACTTTGCTGCCACGAAAAGTATATTTTACTATGTATTCAAATGAAAATGTATATTTTAAATTGTAATATAAATTTTTAGAAAAATATTTTATCAAATAAATGCGGTCTTGATGATTCATGGGCAAAAAAAAAGCTACATTCTTACTGAAATCAAACTTTTGGATGACTGTGTGTGTGTGTGTGTGTGTGTGTGTGTGTGCGCCATGTGTATAGTTAAATGCTTCTGTTGTAAAATATATTTAACCATGCTGGAATGTGTTGAGAGTACTACTCTTATTTTTAGCTGAAATTAAGCAAAATATTAAATAAACAGGTAAATATGCGACGAGGACTATGCAGAGCGTTATGATTGACGGTCATATTTAAATGTGTGCCTGCTTTTTAAGTCCAGAAAACCCACAGAAAATACAGTTCCTTTAATCAGTTTTTCTGAAATTATTAAACGCTCAGACAATACATTAAAGAACACAGTTAGTGTACAGTTAGTTAATGCACTCAAGTATCTTGGCCAAATAAATCAACTGCCTAAAACATATTTAAAAATACAATGACATATATGATAACTTGTCAGGAAGAAGGTATTTTGAAGGTTACCGAGATCAATTCTGTCTAATTTTAACTTACGGGGCTTGTGTTTCGCCCTGACCCATGAATCAATAGTAAAAGTGTCAATTATACAGATGACCAGGGCTTCTTTATTTCACTTCTTCATTTCTTGAATTCACTGACTTAAAGTTACATTGCACCGTTACACCTTTTTTTTTTGTTGTTTGTTTTGCTCACTGTGACGATGACACATCGCATCGAGCGAAAATGACATTGAAGCAATTAAAACGGATGTTGTTGAGAAACTTTAGACGATATGTCGCCGCAGGCTGTTCACATCCACAAATTTCCTCGAACGGGCTAGTTTGAGCTATTGACTTAGAGATGTCACGAAAGCACAATATCTCGCAGGTTGCTTCACGCTGGGTTAAATCCGTAACGTAGTGAATACAAACACGAAAGTTGCACGTTCCCCTATCGCTCATATGCCCCGGGGGGCCAGGCTGCCGGCTCGGTTATGAAGGGAAAAAAAAACAGGATAGTGAGTTGCGGTCCCCTGTGAACGCGACTCACTCGCCGTAGAGATAAGATGTGGGGTTTCCTTGAAACACGGCAGGGTTCCTCGAACAGCCACGGTTAGAAGACCATCCCACTGTAATCTGCAACAGTTTTAGGGTCGATATGATCCAGAGATTTTTATAGCGTGACTCACCGAAGCTATGAGCGCTTCTCATGTACACATGTGTGGTTTTCTAAGAATTTGGGTTTCGAGAACCTTGAAATCTGGCCAAATAAAAAAAATTGGAGGGGGGGGGTTATTATCGGGCAAACCCGGCCTCTGTGTGATTCCCACAACGACAAACTGTTCCCACTTTTTACAGCTTTAGGGCAAACAACACAGGCGAACTACCTGCTGCTGACTGAATTGGCCTTTGCAAAAATTTCCGTACTAATTTAGTAGGTATCGTTAATTCGGTCAATCCACCATAAAATAACATGGATCTCATTTAGACGGTGTCTGATTGCCGATCGCAATGACTATAGCTTTCCTGTATAGCAGCAACAGCTAGTAACCAGTCACCGTGGTAAAAGGATCAAAACTTATTGATTGATGTTTAGCAGTCTGTGCGCATTAAATGTAATTCCGATTCTGTTTATAAATGTGTTTTTAGTTCTAGTTCAGCACTTGGTAGAGTGGTTCCAAATCGATGGAAAATCCTCAGCAGTGCCTCATGTGTGTTTGTAATTTTCCAGACAGGAACAACAGCATCTCCTGTGGTCAGAGGGAGGTTTATGTATTTTGTAATGCAAAAAAGCGATGCACGCGCTTGATGACTAAAAGACCTCAGGGCACTTCATAACCTGTGGGTATGTTTACTGCATACCTTATACACCTCCAGCATTCACACGTGCCCCACATCTCTCCCACTTCTACTGCTAGTGTTTCTGGTCTCGAAATAACTGACAAAAAAAAATTAATTAAAAAACATGTTATTTAAATTAAGTTATATTTATATTAGAGTTATATTAGTGTTTTTTTTTAAAGAAATGTTATTACATGTTTATGGATAAATATGTTTGAGAAAAGCAACGTTTAAAAAGCTTTGTATTTATACATAATTGCACATTTTCTTTGCCCTTTTTAATGATCTTTAGCTTCCGTCCCCCAAAATCTTATTGTTTTTTGGGTTTTTTTTTTTTATTTGTTATCTGATTAACCTAAGCCACTTTTTTCATTTATTATTAATGTTGTTGTTGTTATTTTATTTTATTTTTTAAATTAATGTGTGGTTCTCATTGTTAAAAATGTTTCACCTCAAAAGCAAACGAGAAAATCTATTTTAAACATTATTATTTTTTAATTTACTAATATACATAGTCACACATATGTATGTGTGTGTGTATATATATATATATATATATATATATATATATATATATATATATATATATATATATATATATATATATATATGTGTGTGTGTGTGTATGTGTATATATATATGTATATGTGTGTGTATATATATATATATATATATATATATATATATATATATATATATATATATACACACACACACACACATAAATACATGTGACTATATATATATATATATATATATATATATATATATATATATATATATATATATATATATATATATATAGTGTGTATGTGTGTGTATATGGACATTTATTACATGAATATGCATTCAGATATCTTTATGCATATATTGTATATCTGTATGTAAAATAAATATAGCATCTATTTGTTTGGGGATAGTTTTCTTTCGATTTGATCCGGACATATTTCACCTCAAAATCGAAAGAAACACTTATTTTTTATTATTTATTTACTAATAATACACACACGCGCGTATGTTAGAAAACGTATGTATTTATACACCACAGTCTGTTTTACCGGCGTTCATTTATGCCGATTTATGTTTTTTTTTTTTTTCCCCCGCAATGCAATCGGACTGCAATGAACTGCATAGCGCATTCTAGCTGTGGTAAAATCCTCCGCGTCTGGTCTCGCGCGGAGCCGGACCGGTGGTCTAGAATCGCACTTGCTGCGTAGTACGCAGTATACAGTATGTAGTGCGCAGCGTACGTGAGCGTTCCATTCCCTGTTTTCCTTAAGCGGGGCAGAAGGGGGAGGGCTGAGCTCCAAATGACGTTGCCGAGCCCGTTAAAACGCCGAGCGGCTTCACGCGGACGCATCACACAGTCCGTCCGCGCGCGCAGAGCGACAGCAGCAGCAGCCGCAGCTCCCGTAGACATCGACTCGCGTCTCATTTATGCGTTCTGTGCGTTAAATACCGACGAGAACGATGGTCTGAAGAGATTTAGGCGATCAATTCGTGAATGTAATTCCATTACATTCATCTGATCAGCGCGCGTAAAGGGCCGCTTTGGTTTTGCCGTCTCCTCAGTCGCCTTCTCTCTGAGAGATTCAAGTGCCCATGCGATTCTTCAGACTCACCTTTAAGTGTTTCGTGGATTGTTTTTGAAGGTGCTGTTTCAAATCGGTGTCTTTTTCTTTTATGATCTATTATTTCTTTTCCAAACGCGCTTTTTGATAAAAAAAAAAACGAACCAATAATACCGTTGCCAATTTCGCCGAGAGAATCAAACTGCCATCCCTTGTAACCGTTTGACATTGAGGAGAAACGGGAAAATACATTCTTAAAAATTAACACCGCTGGTTTTATTAAGTAAAAGGATAAAGGACCAGATCCTGCGCGCCTGAAGAGGAACAAAAGGGACATTTTGGTGTGAATAAAAGAAACTGACTTCATCCGAGAACAATAAGAGATCAAATATTTATTTTTGACTGCTGATTTAAGCCCTTCTCGAGTCTTTTGAGGAGGTTCGATTGCTTTGTTTACACGAGAGATGGAGAAATCCTCTCTGGACGCAGACTGCTGCGCCCTGAACACGGTCCTGGTGGAGGAGAAGAAGGGCCATCTCATTCCCAATGGAAACGCGCATCAAGGCGTCAATGGGACCCTGAACGGCGGGCCCATATCGGCCGCCACCGGAGCCATGTCGGCGGCGGCGGCGGAGAAGAAGCAGCAGGGCTTCCCCGAGCGAGAGACGTGGACCAGACAGATGGACTTCATCATGTCCTGCGTGGGCTTCGCCGTGGGGCTGGGGAACGTCTGGCGCTTCCCGTACCTGTGCTACAAAAATGGTGGAGGTAAGACGCCTTGACGGCTCTCTGCAGCACATTCAGATCCCTTCAGATGTCCCCCCCTCCCCCGCACTCCCCGTGACGTCACTGCACGGTGGAGGACACCTCCTGTGTCTCAGAACTGACTCATTCATTCATTCATTCATTCATTCATTGCCTTTACCAAGCATATCTTTTGTTGACGGGTGCGTTGTTGTTCATATCATTAACACATAGTTTGGACTCTTAAGAAGCATACAATTTTATATATTTAATGTTCTCAAAAGATCATTATTTGAAGATCATTTCTGTTTAATGCATGTCTGAGTACTGTGTGTGTGTGTGTGTGTATATATATATATATATATATATATATATATATATATATATATATATATGAACATAACATACATATTTTTCCTAAATATAAGCATGCATGTGTATCTGTATATACATACGTATACTCAACATACGCATATATTATGTGAAAACAGCTGTTATTTTTGCTGCTATCAATTGTTTGACAGCACTAATATAAGTAGCATTCGTTTGAAATTGTCGTGTGTTGCTCAGTCCTTCTGCAGAAATTGCACATGCAAATAATACCTCAAAATAGTTCCTGTTAAATATCCCCATGATGTAATAGGGGCTGTTTTGATGCCATTGATCTGTAACAACGATTAGGTAAAGATAATGTTATTGCGTTAGTGACAAAACAAAGCAACAAATCAAGTGAGAATCATTTCAAACACATTTCAAGCAAAGTCTTGGTTTTAAAGGTGATTAGCTGGTTTTTAATGCTAAAGCAATATATAAACCGTACACAGAATTGCACTTGTACTGAGAAAAGCTTTAGCGTTATTAATCAGACGCCACTGAGTTTCATCTTTTTGTTTTCTAATAAAATGATGTGCAAGTATCAATTAAGTATAAACAAGTGGCCAATGTGTGATTTATACAGTGAGTGAATTAAACTCTATTTAAATAGGCATTAACGACCTGTTAAACACCATACATTTGTTAATAATGTCCCGTGACATTGTTTATGGACATTAGAAGTGCATATTGTACGTGCAGGATCACAGGTTTGTAAGATGATCCAGTTCTTTGGGGTTTTTTTTTCCAGGGGGGGTGTGTCTTAAATCAGCACTCGTCTGCTTCTTTACACTGACATTGTACATTGCCCTTTGTGCACTTGTGTTTCAGAGAATCAAATGCAGCTAATAATTGATAACGAAGGAGAAATGACTCCATATAGAATACGCGAAAGCCTAGTTCGAGCCTCATTGCGCTGAATGCAATGCGAGAAAGCGCACAAGGTCACATTTCCACTCAACCATTAGAGGTCACACATGCCCTCACAAAAATAGCTTTATTGGAAAATTCAATGCTTTTGAAGAAAGGAAAGTTTGTAAAAAATGAAACAAATATAATCACATGCAAATAATACTAATGAGTGCAGTTATTTTAGCTTTGCCTATTTTAAGTTTAATGTGCCTGAAATGCTGTCTTTAGTAGTCATCTCATTAGGTTTTGGGACAATGACGTTGTCTTGTGACGGATACGCGTGGCATTAGTAGTCAGAATGCATCTTTCATCATCAATTGATTCTCTCTCTTTTGCTCTATGAGTCATCTTCTGGTGGCTATAGAATGAGAAGTCTGCGTAACACTTTAGGACCCCGTTAGAAAGGGGGCCATTGTGTTTGCCTGAATGACGAAGTCGTCTCCCCGTGTCCCCGGCGCCCTGGATGATGTCCAGCACTCGGTGAATGAATGGCCATATACGTTATCAGCAGAGAAGTGTGCTAGTGTGATTTATTTATTTATCTATTTTTTGTCTTGATGAATGGCGACGCGATAGAATGTATGTTATATAAAACGTGAAATAGTTGATGATTATCCAGACTGCATTAGAGTAGAGCACACATGTGGAATTCGCTTTATATAATTATTTATGTAATAGCAGAATCGTCTCTAGATCTTCCACCGCCAGCCAAAAGCTTGGAATAATTAAGATTTCTTAAAGTCTCGTCCGCTTGCCAAGATTGCATTTATTTGATCACAAATTAGCGAAAACCGTTATATTGTAAGTATGATTTTAGAAATGAAAGAATATAAATTTAAATATTTAATAATATATAATTAGGTAATATATACATATACATAAATGCATATACTATGCATAAATATCATTTTAAATAATAGAACATTTTTAAATAATAGGAAATTTTAATTTAATTTTTTTTTTTTATCTTAATAATCGTGCAGTGTATCACAGGTTTCACAACACCTTAAGCAGCAAATCAAACGATGATTAAAAAAGGTTAAAAGAGGTATTAAATTCAGCTTTCATATTACATTTGAAAAAAATGTTCAAATCGAAAACTCTTCTATTTAAATTGTAATAAAATTTCACAATATTACCGTATTTTTAATCGAATAAACGCAGCCTCGTGGGCGCAATAGTCTTTTTTCAAAAACAATAATTCGCCAACAATTATCCCACTTTTTGGACGTCTCCCACTGTCTTTGGGAAACTTCCAATATTGTTTTCCCGCCTTATTCAGTTATAGACTAAAAAAACATCTTGCCAAGATGTATAAAGTTACGCTGAATGTGTGAACCGTAACCGCGATCGTGATGACCCTCCAAAAGCAGGGTTTGTCTTTTGAGGGAAATGTCAAGACTTGATCAATGTTGTGTTAGCACTTGGGTTGCGATTCCTTTCTGTCTTGACGGATAACTTGATTACGTTCTCCTCTGGTTATTTAGATAGAGAAGATGTCGGTGTGTTTTGGATCTAAAGTCTCAACCACCCGTGGTAAAGGGGAAAGGTCGTGGAAACCGACCGCTGGGAACATTTCACGAAGACCATCGGTTCCCCCCCGAAAACAATAAGCGATTCAAATAAGATGTGCCAGCACAAGAAAGATGAGATGCAATGAGTGTCCATTGAGAACTGACTGACTCTCGGAGCTCTTCTTGCTCAAATAGTTACTTTACCCCCAACAAGCAGCTCTAAGGTAACAGAACCGCAGCAGGTCGCCAAACTCGACGTGGCGTCTTTGTGTGCGATACTGATAGGCTCCCGAAATGTTTCGCCCAAATCAAGTCAGGCCTGTCAGAGACCAAAAGGGTCCTGCTGGCCGAAGGAGAGTAAATATGGTTCCTGTCACACATTCTTGACTTTTACGACGTTCACAGGTCGAGTCTGTGAGATACTTGTGATATTTGCTTCCCGCATTCTTAGAAGACAACTTTAGCCAGGCCAAATTTAAACCCGTGGAATCTTTTGGTCGTGTACAGGTGGGTTTTGTCTTAAAAGGAGCAGTTAACCTAAAAATAATGAAACTATTTACTCGCGCTCATGTCTTTAAAAACCTGTCTCACTGGAAGGACAATAGCTATGAAAGTAAAAGCTTTTTCAAAAATATTAATATAATATTTTATATAATATAAATTTATAAAATATCAAAAAAATTTTTAAGTTTTTTTAATATTAGTATACTATTACAGTGTTAATTATTTTGAATCAGCCTTTATTTTAAAATGTCTTTTCCCTTTTGAAACCACATTTTAGTTACTTTATTATGTGTTTTTGTTCATTTGTTTTATTTCTATTTAGCTTTCATTTATTTTTATTTCCATTTCAGTTTTATGAGTAGTAGTACTTAAATTTAAGATAGTTGCCAAGGCAACATTTCCATTTTTTAAATCGCTTTTAAAGTTCGTTTTCTATCTAGTGCTTTCATTTCAGCTAAAAATGATTTTTAATAGTTTTAGCTCACAAAAACACAAAGTAGTGACAGGGTCACTAAATGGGGCGTTTCTATTGCCGTGTGACCTGTTTATTTAATATATCGCACGTAATTGCTAAAGGAGGATGTTTCTCTGCATTCCTCTCACTCGAGTTGTTTGTATCTGGAGACTTTGCAGTTTTGATGCAATGTTTCTAATTTGTTCCTAGCCAAACCACTCGTGAATCGCGAGCTAATGGATTTCCTATAGACCTCACAAGAGATTTCTCCACACCTGTAGATTTGCTAATTTCCCTAATACCCCTTAGAGAACTCAGATTCTATTAAAACAGTCTAAAGTTCTTAATGTGAACCAATTAAAGTTAAGAGACCCCCGTTGTGTTAATCTGTGGCACTCGCTTTGGTAACAATCACTGAAACTATTCCTCATATTTAAGCCTGGAGATTTGAACTAACCCCTAAACCTAGGCTTAAACTTCAGCATGTACTATTTCTTACTCTTCGCGAATTCAGAGCACGTGACACTCTGCCGTTATTGTAAGACTTCACGGTCGCATTATCCGTTTCCTTATACAGCTCTGCGTTCAGTTTAGTGCTATCTGAGGTCACAGATCTTTCATTGAGTTGCTGGGATTGACGCTAACACATATACAGTATGCACTGTGAGACGCAGAAACGCTCCAGACTTTCTGTTGCCAGGTTACTGGCTGTTTTTGCAGCATTCTGTAGCGGTGCATCAGAGTTAAGAGAGGCCAAGCTGAACAGAATGGTGGCCACATAGTCACTAGATTTATGATCTCTGCAGTAAAGCCCTCTACCTGTCCTTGAGTGCTGGATCTGCAGTACAGTATCACAGCTGTGCTGAAATCTCATCATGCTCGAGTATTAGCACTGTCACACTTTTAATAACAATCTGCTATTGTTATTGTGATTCAGCACTTGAACAAAGCAGACTGAAGAATAATATATATATATATATATATATATATATATATATATATATATATATATATATATATATATATATATATATATATATATATATATATATATATATATATATATATATATATATATATATATTTTTTTTTTTTTAATGTAATAATAAAAAAATATATAGCTAATATAGAAAGCCCCATATGAGTTAATTCTAAGTATATATTATGTTAAAAATGATCTTTTCCCTATATTTATATGTGGGGAATTTTATTTAAATATATATATATATATATATATAATTATTTATTTATATTTAAAAATATAAAAAGTAAAACCAAGTAAAAATATATATTATAAATGATTTTGTTTATATTTCATTTTAGTTTGCAAATCTTTTTATCCAATAAAACTACTCACGATGCACGTCAATATCGTCAGACTTTGACTACATTTAATTTCCACCATTAAAAAGCCTACAAAATGGATTAGTTTAAAATTTCCCTATTCCATTTTAAAATGAGCCCCGTTTAATGTGTCTGGTTGTCAATGGGAAGGCATGAGAAGGCCAGTGATGCCAGCACAGCAGGACATGTTGGCATCTTGCCTGACTGACATCAGTTCCTCGCTCCACGTGGACGGGCGATTAAGAAGAGCGTCTGTTAATCTTTTAATCCCCTTTTTCTGACTGGGGCCTAACTGTGGCTGCTTCAGGATTCATCTATTATATGTTCATATTCTCTGTAAGTTTATCTTTGTGTCATTTGTACAGTAATTGTTGCTTTGGAAGACTAATAGTCTGCTAGACTGAAATAAAAAAACAGCGGTAGTGAAAATTTTTTGTAAAGAAGTAGAAAAACCGAGACTAAAACTTACAGAACGTAAGTGTGGACATGATTAATACCTCAAAACGTGCAAAACATTTCATGTTTTCCCTAACAAGCCACACCTCGCTTGTTTTCAGTTTCCTGATTCACATGCCATGCTTCATGAAAAAAAAGAATAACATTAGATTAAATGATCAGATCTATAAATATGTACGGATTAGAGTTCACAGAAATGTTATGAAATGAATAACATTTTAAAAAATGAATAAAAATAAGTCAGTAGTCTATTTACTTTGTCCAAACGTGACTTCTGAATATGTTATTTAAAAAAAAAAAACTTTTCATATCTGTAGAGTGCATGCAGTCCTAACTAGTGCAGAAAATACTGATGCTGGAGACAAGTTAATTTTCACCTAGTAATGCATGAAAACAATGTCATTGGCTTCTGAACAGACCGAGCCATATGTGTTGACAGAGCATCCATATCCATCTGTTGTGTAAGGGGGAGGTGTGGGAATCTGTATTTATAGCCTCCCCTCGTCACCCGAGAACAAAGTCAGTTCTGCCTGTGTTTTAACTGAAAGCATTTTTTGTTTGTGCTTTAGAGGATAACGCGAAGCGCTCAGCTGGGATTCACGCTGCACTTTCGTCAAACTGAGTTCAGGAGATCGGTTTTTAGCCCATCCAGAATAGAAAGCTTAGCATATTCTCACCACACCTGAGGTGGCTGTCTAGTGGCCAGCTGGAAAATGTTAATGGGATAACGCGCAGTCATTATCACAAAATAAACTCATGTTATGCAGAATTATGTGGCTACTTGGCAAATAAATAAATGGACATGAATAGCTACTATGAGGCTAAAGACTAAACAGCACAGTTGGAAACATAAGTAGGCAGTCACATGTATAGCGTTGCTATGGGCAACAGTCGTTATACAGAAATATATCTGGATATTGTTATTTTTATGGTATAAGTATTGCCAAGAGCTGCTAGCGTTCACGTTATGATCAATGCATCATAAAACGCATTTTATTGATATGCATTGCTCGAATTTGTTTGTTGTTTAACTGAGCGCACAGCTTTTTCCCCTCACGTTTAACGTATTATTCATCACATAATCCTAAAACGCAAATCTCTGTATTATGGATTCCGCAAATATTAAGCAGCACGACTGTTTTTAACACTGATAATAATTTCTCGCGCGGCATATCAGAAAGACTTCTGAAGGATCACGTGACTCCGAAGACCGCAGTGACGATGCTTTGCGTCAATTACGTTTTAACGTAAAATAAACCAATGTTATTGGTTTTTCTTACTGCGTTTTTAATCAAAGAAAGGCAGCATTGGTGAGCAGAAGAGACTCTTTCTAAGCCCAGGTAGAAATGGTTGTTCTAGTTCACGCTTAAAATGGCATTTTCCGGATGAAAACGCTAACGTGTTGGTATTGCATTTCTGCGGAGATGTAAATCGCAACATCTGTCCTTTTTTTACTTCTCGAAGTAGACACCGTTAGCAATGAAGCACCAGTTCTTACGCCCTGGAAGAGAAAGACTTTTCTGAAAGTCTATAATGAGCACCCGCTGATACAGAGTCAAGTGCTCCACGCTTACGACGTCAGCCACTGCAGTACGCGCGAGACCGTGTGTGTGTGTGTGTGTGTGTGTGTGTGTGTGTGTGTGTGTGTGTGTGTGTGTGTGTGTGTGTGTGTGTGTGTGTGAGTCACGCTTGTTCTCGCATTGACCCGCAGTCACATTCTCATGCATCATCCGCTCGCGGGGCATTGCTGTGGCATCCTTTTTGGTTCGCAAATCAGCCCGACACGAGCCCACAGACGCATATTTTCAGAGCAATAGCCTCACGGTTTAGTATCTGCGTGTGTTTGCCGGTCAGTGCAGCACATTGTGTTCGCCGCTTCCTTCTGTAGGCAGCTCACCAAAAGGCTCCTTTCTGAGTCACGAGTCCAACAAAAGCTGTTGTTTTCTGAATGGACACCGGGCAGCGCTCCCAAACAAACCGCTCGATTCATATCAACGTTTCTAAATTGGCAGCGGGGGTTGTCTCGGTCGCGTTTTCTCAGACCGTGCTAGTTTTAAACTGGCTGTAGCGGCTAGCCTGCGGAGCTAGCGTTACGTAAGCGCGTCGCTTTGAATAACGGCGTACCCCCCCTCCCCTCCATTGTAGCTCTCTTTCCGTCACGCGCCGCCACCGTCCACCTCGCCCGTGAGTGGCAGGTGACATCAGCAAGACTTTCATTGAGCACGGTATTCGGTGGATAATCTGCTTCACACCGGCGACCAACCCCCTCTGTAAGCCGCTACTGTGGCTGTCAATCTCAGATCAGTCGAGCCAAGCTTTATTGCTGCCGACGCGTCGGT
This sequence comes from Puntigrus tetrazona, assembly GCF_018831695.1. NCBI lineage: Eukaryota > Metazoa > Chordata > Actinopteri > Cypriniformes > Cyprinidae > Puntigrus > Puntigrus tetrazona. Next base: position 4,457,199 of record NC_056706.1, on the reverse strand, counting down.
GTGCTGCTCACAGACCGTATGATGAATGCTAATGCGGCCAGCGGCAGTCCAATCCTAAATGACAGAGCCGGCATGGGAAAGCGTCGTGACAATTCCTCAGTTAAAATGAACTGGTGTCAGGATGTGTAAAATGCAACATTCAGCGTTTTTTGGGGTTAACCGCCATGTTTCTAGTTGCTGTTTTATTGGTACTTTATGAGACCCTTTGCCTCGGAATGAATGGAGAATGCAATTCTTTTGAAATTATATTACGTGTTTGACCTTTAAAATGGAGTCAGTGCGTCTCAATCCAACAGCTATTCCTAAGCTTTCATCAAAATGCAACTCTTTTTGTTTAGAAATGCAGCACACTTAACCTGGGTCGTGAACATGGTCTTTAATCTCGCCCTCTCTTTCTCTATTGCTGTGTTTCACAGGAGTGTTCCTCATTCCCTATGTGTTGTTCATATTTCTGGGAGGCATTCCGATATTCTTCCTGGAGATTGCGCTGGGTCAGTTTATGAAAGCTGGAAGCATCAATGTGTGGAACATTGCACCTCTTTTTAAAGGTTTGCTCTTTGTTTTTATGCATTTACTTTTTATGCTGTAACGCGTTTTTAGGTTGTGCCTTAAACTATTGAATTCTACATTTTTAGGTATAATTATGATAATATAACCACTCTTAATATAACAAAATAATACGTTATCAAATGGTTAAAAGTTTTTGCTTTCATAATGTATGCTGTGTATATTTATGTATATATAAATGCACACACACATATATATAAAACATTTACATATATATTTTTATATGAATATAATTAATATTATGTATAAATATTTTAAAATGTGTAGACATGAAATATATAGATGCATGTATGTGTACTTAAATATACATAATAAATACCAATGGTACGCACACATATATTATGTAAACTAAAACTTTTATTTTTGGAATGCAGTTAATAGCTATTATTCATTTGACATCAGTAATTATATGATATATTATATTATAAATTAATGCATTCAGATATTGTAATTAACTTTTTTAAATGTTTGTATACTCTAATGAATTTTATTTTAATTAAATGGTTTATATCAGAATTAAGCCACAAAATGTGTTCTTTTAAAACTATTACCTACCACAAATTTTATATTATATGAAATTAGATTTTTAAAACGATATCATTAATAATTGAATAAATATAGATAGATAGATAGATATGCAAATGTATTTTAAAGTGTACAAATATTAGGACAGTATATAACTTCAGTGAATGCCCTTTAGTATTTCCTTGCTTCGTTCTGTAGCTCAAAGACAACATGAAATCAAACTTGACTCTGTTTAGTGCCTTAATGCATGATTCATCAGCACGTTATATAAGAGATGCTCCACACCTGAAGGCCTTTATTTTCAGTTGTCTTTTACTGCTCTGATTTAGGACTTGGCTATGCCTCCATGGTTATTGTGTTCTTCTGTAACACGTACTACATCATGGTACTTGCCTGGGGTTTCTACTACTTGATAAAGTCCTTCAACTCCACGCTTCCCTGGTCCACCTGCGACAACCCGTGGAACACCGAAAACTGCATCGAGATCTTCCGCCACGACGACTGCCACAACGGCACCATCGGAAACGCCACATTCGGAAACCTGACATGCGAAGAGCTTGCAGACAGGCGTTCCCCTATCATTGAATTCTGGGAGTGAGTGATTGCTTTTTTTTTGCGCCGTTAATTTCTTACACAAACAAACAATATTTGAAATGCCTTTCACCACCCACATTTACGTAAGAGGAGTGGGTGGTACGTAACAACTCTCTAAGAATGAATGCGTTTAAGAAAACAGTCTTTGTCGTTAACTTTTATTAATCCCACAACAGACATCAGTAGGCATCAACAGACATAATTTGCAGTCTGTTAGAAACGTGTGGCCTTTCGTTTGGGGGTGGTGCTGCCTGTACGAACTTTAATGTGTATGGTGTTTTCGAAGGGAAATCTCAGATCGCGTATTGATCGTTGAAATCGGCTCATGGGTTATTTTAATGCCCTGAGTGACAGCTATAGTCTACTTAATCTATAGCTTGTAGATTAAAATAAAAACTATACAGTGTTTCATTCATGAATGTCACTCTGCTTCTCAGGAACAAGGTTCTGAGCATCTCTAATGGGCTGGATCAGCCAGGCTCTATAAACTGGGAGCTAATGCTTTGTCTTATGGCCGTGTGGGTGATGGTTTACTTCTGCGTGTGGAAGGGGGTGAAGTCAACAGGAAAGGTGAGGACCCGCTTGCTTGCTTTCTTTCTTTAGCACTTCTCATTACATGTGTGAACCCTGTTTAAGGTGAAGACGGGTAAAGCAGCACACAGTCACATGGACACCAGAGAAATACCTGCGCTACAACTTAAGCTCGGTTACATAATAGCTGTATTGACCGGGGAAGCAACTGGACACTAGTTAAACTACAGTAAAGCTACTCTTGCAAAAGCTGAAAGGAGGTTTTTAATGCAAAATAAATGTATGTTTTATTCAGAAAGGATGCATTAAATTTAAATAAATTGTAGCAGAAAATCAGCATATTCGAACATAATGTGACACTCAAGACTGGAGTAATGATGCTGAAAATGCAACTTGGCTTCAGAGGAATAAATAATTTAAAATATGTTCAAATATTTACTTTGTAAAAAAAATAAATAAATAAATGCAACTTTAGTGCACATAAGAGACTTCAAAAACAGATTGCTAAATATAGAATTTAATATAAATATAGAACTTACAGAATTTAAACCTTATTTTTTTTTAGGCACAGATACAATGAAAGAAATAAACAAAAAATAGTGACAGCTTCAACTTTGTAGTTTTAAGACAGATTTACTCCAAATGCAACTAAAAACTAGAATGCTGGTTTATGCAAACGTGTAAAATAATCATTTCTATTAGTATTTTTTTCATAAATGAATTCAAATGCCTATGTTTTGAATCCGTTCATTTAATCAGTTCACTGAATGAGTTGGACTTTCAAACAGTACATGTGAGAGAGGACAGAGATGATGAGAATCACAGCTGATGACAGCTTTCATGTGAGGAACAGTCTCACTATGAAACATAAAGTATATGCTCCCAGTAATTTCAGCAATTTCTAACAGAAATAGCCAGTTGAATCCAGCTTTTTTATCTCATTTTGAAGCTTCAACAGTCATTCTGCAAGTCATTTCGCATGTACTTACGTAATCTTGCACATGAATTCATAAAAATGCGTTTGCCAAAGACTGCATCATATCGCATTTCCCTCAAGTGCAATGTGACTTTCTTGTGTAACCTTGATTCGCATAGCTCCGCCCACTGCTGCTTTGTCACAGTCGAGCAGGAGTGAAGCAGAAGGGTAGCCATAGCAACATTATTTGCAATGTGGGTGTGGCGGGAAATATTACAAAGTGCCCTGTCAGGACGGCACTGTGAGATTGGTCGGTCACGAGCGGGTGTCTGCAGTGGGACGTGATAAGGTGCTCGTACAAATAGCCAACAGCCACATTCTCTCTCTCCGGGAGGCGGGATCATATGTACCCTTAGTAATATAATAACTTCATTTTATTTCTGCTGCTTATGACTGTGTAGAAGATCATCCTTGTGTTATGAACGCGTTTCTTCTGCAATGAAGTCACTCAAGGCAGGGCTTAATGTTTCTAAGAAACAGCTAAAGAAGGCAAATAGTGGAAAGTAGGTTATTCGAACTTGCATTTGGTTCCCAGCTCGTCTTTTTCCTTCATGGTTTTTCGTTGATGGAAAGGACACTCTGAGTAAGCGTTGAGTCAAGCTCATTCAGACGACTGACGCACACACACACACACACACACACACACATACACAGTGAGCTAATTGGCTATTTCAGAATCTGATTAATTATTACGGGGCAGAAATACTAAGCAGCAGATTACCCCAGATTCACAGGCCTCATGGGAATTAGAACAGAGTTTGTTTACTGACAGTATTTTTAGTTTAGGTTTATTTCTGCGTCTTTGTAGTCACTTGAAAGTGGGATGGATGGAAGTCTGATCTGATCTACAGAAGAGAAGTGTTTGTTTTAAATTGACATGCATCAGACAAATAATTCTATTAAGTCTATTAATAAATCATTACTCTCCAGTTTGACATGATCCTACAAAAATATTGTAATATGCCGATTTGGTGCTCAAGAAATATTTCTTCAGTATCTTCAATGTTGATGTAATTTTTTTTATTTGTTAATAATATAGAATAGTATAATACTATTATACTAATATATATTTAATATTTAAATAATTTTATATTATAATTATTTTATAATAATTATATTATTTATGTAATTATAATTTTTGTATGACAAATTTTATTATATTTTTATTATTTAGAAAGTTAAAAAAACAGCATTAGTTGAAAATAAAAATATTTCTTTACTGGCACTTTTGATCAATTTAATGCATCTTTGCTTTGCTTTTCATTTAGTAATAATATAAAATAGTATAATACTATTATACTAATATATTCAAATACGATTAAATTATTATAATTATTTTAGAATAATATTATACCATTTATACAATTTTTATCACCAGTATTAATATTTGTAGCAATGATTTTATTATATTTTTATTATTTACATATGTCCAATATTTTGTTTAACCAATCATTGACTAGTGTCTATCGTGGTAGAAAGATAATTAGACCATTTTTCATTCATTATTGTTCAGGTGATACAGCTCTGGACTATGGATAGACAAAGATGTCACAGAATGACGTGGAAATTCAGAAAGCTCTCACCATGCACTGCACGTCCTAAACCGTGACTGTGTTTTTGTCGTAACCAGGCAGCTTTGTACTTTTTGAGCTGAGCTTGTCTTCCCGAGGGAATTTAGGAGACGGGGGTTTGCAGGAACAATTGAAGATCTGTGGCTGAGCGGCGTGCTTTTAGTGCGATGGGCTTGATCTAGAATGGCTGTCCTACTTTTATGTGTCTATATGGAGCAATTACAGAAGGCTGCCAGGCTTGTAAGACCATACCTGGCGTGTGAGCCAAGTCCATAAACTAGCAAGGCTTGGAATGAGCAAGTCTCATGTAAATGCTCTCTGATAACAATCTCTTCTCGTATAATCAGAGTTCAAAGTTCAGACCTTTTGGACTCGGCTGCTGAATCAATAAACCTCTCCTTGCAAAAAAAAAAAAAAAAACAGTGATGGTCTGATAACAGAAAGCGGTGAGACGTGCAATATATGCGTCTCAACTTCACTCACATGATACAACGCTCAGCATGTGACTAATACTATCCCTGCTGAGTGCCGAGAGAGATAAAATGTATTTCAGAAATGCAACGCGGCAGATTCTCTGATATAAATCTACTGATAATATTGAACTAGATTATGCTATCTGGATTATATGTGGCTTTGCTTGATCGGTCTGGCAAATGCTCTTAAATGCGCATGAATGACTGCCAAAATTATTTAGCAAACAAGGACATTTATTATTATTATTATTATTACCATGGTGAATATCGTACTGTTGAATATTCTGAAGAAAATATGTTGTGAATGGTCACCAGGACATTGCAAGGTCGTTGCTGGGGTGTTTAACTAAGTCTGATCTTTTTGAGAAATAACGTAACATCTCTGCTTAACAAACATGATTTGAGATTTCAGTCTCGGCTGGGAGTTTAATGTTTGTACTTCAAATACCGAATGTCTATATGAGCAATATTAACAGTAATAATAAAGGAATCGTTCACCTAAAAATTTAAATTTCCTAAACAGTCATCCAAGAAATCACTCGCTCACCAATGGATCCTCTTGCTGTGAATGGGTGCCGTCAGAATGAGAGTCCGAACAGCTGATAAAAATGTAATCCACAACACTCCAGTCCATCAGTTAATGTCTTGTGAAGCACAAAACTGTTTCCAAGAAACAAATTCATTGTTAAATTGATATTAACGTCCGGCTAAAATATGATTCCTCTCTCCGTTACGTTGCATTGTCGAGTAAAATAAAACGAATCTTGTCTAAACTGGGAGATAAATGCGCACAGATCAAGCTCGGTTTACAAACGAAAACGGTCCAAAACACTTCTGAGCAAATGCATTAGTAGTATTTGATGCGAGGGTTGGACGTTTTTAATGGATGAACGTGTTATTATGGATTCTAGACAGATACTTTGGCCAAAACGAACCGTTTAAAGTTAAAGCGACCTTAATGATGGATTCGATTCTTACAAAAATGTAGCTCTTCGTTGAGTTTGAGCTCTCCACCACAGAGGATCTATTGACGAGCAAGTGATTTTCATCTGATTTCGGGGTGTTTATTTAAGGGTTGAGTTGCAGGAATGAAAACGTTTGACTTGCCTGTCTTCGACAGATTGTGTATTTCACTGCCACGTTCCCGTATGTGGTCCTGATCATCCTCCTGGTGAGGGGCGTCACTCTTCCTGGAGCTTACGACGGGATCCTGTACTACGTCAAACCTGACTGGTCTAAGCTAGGAGAGGCACAGGTGAGACCCTCAGTTCTCTTCCCAGCTTTGTGTAGAGCATCAGTCCTCTCTCCCACTTCGGATAAAATCATGCGCTTTTATCCAAATGAACAAACGTGAAAGTAATTCGATATTTACTTTTCTCTCTCTGCATATAGGTCTGACACACAATACTTTAAAACCGTTTCAGTTTAGTGTTTCTAAGAACGTCCAAACTTTTTAAAGTTGACTTTTATGTCTCTCTCCAGAGTACCTGGAGCCACTTTGAGCTCGATAATCATTTCCGAGGTGGATCTGTTTGTCTGACTGTCATTACTCTTTCCGTCTCTCTCAGGTCTGGATCGATGCTGGTACTCAAATCTTCTTCTCTTACGCTATCGGCCTCGGAGCCCTCACGGCCCTCGGCAGCTATAACCGATTCAACAATGACTGCTATAAGTAAGCATCCGTCACAGCCTTGGAGACACAAGGACACAATATTGTTATGACGTCTTGTGTACTTTTAGAAACAGTGTGTTTTCTTTTTGAAAGACGTTGTGTCTAGTAAGTTTAGGCCATCACGGTGTCCTGACCTTGTTTTTTTTTTTTATATAGCTAAATTTGATTGATGTGGCTAGCAAAGAGCAAACGGCCTCTCTCTTTAATAGTACATCTCAAATGTCCTGGATACATTAGTAACCAGATGCACTGAATCAGCAGTTCTTTGCTTTGGCTGGTTGTATACACACAAGCACTGACAACCAGGAATGATTTAATTTAAAATTGTAAATAAAAAAAATTCTGCGATTTTAGACAAAAATGTAAATAAGAAAAAGGAGACAAAACCGAATAGGCTACTGTGAAATTGTGAAATGAATGCACATTTTTAAAATTTAAAACGCTACAAATGTGTGTTTAGTGCGAAGTAAATATTATCACTATAATGAATTTCTTAATTATTAATTATTATAATTAATGTCTAAATCAATATTTTTGATTGTTTTATTATTTATTTTTATTAATTCATTTTATTCATTAAATAATAATTAAATAATAACAATTTAAAGTAACTGTTTTACATTTTATTATTATCATTTATTAATAATAAATTCATATGTATTAAATTACTGTAACTGTAGTTATTTTGTACAAATTTGAGACATTTTAAGAGTGCAGTGCATTATAAAAAGATTTAATTGAATGCATTATGTTTTTTTAATGTATAATGTATAACCTTAAGTAGATAAGCGATTCAATGTATTGTAGCAATAATTTTAATAATGCACAACAATATTTAACATGCAATAAGGTGGCACTGTTATGTCTTTTAATGGAAATATGACATTATAATATATTATGTGTTACACGATCATATACTGAATTTAAATAAAGATGCCACAACAGTTAATGTCTGTGTTTTCTTCTGTTCTCAGGGACGCTTTTGTTCTGGCTCTTATTAATAGCGGCACCAGTTTCTTTGCTGGTTTCGTGGTCTTCTCCATCTTAGGTTTCATGGCGTCCGAGCAAGGTGTGGACATCTCAAAAGTGGCTGAATCAGGTAAGAGTCTACAGTCGTTTACACATTATGTACTATTTTGGATGGTAAGACAAGCAAATGTATATTTCTAAAGCATATATTTATGTGTCCGCCAGCCCTGAAACAGCACGCATCTTAATGCAGGTGTTTAATAATTCACTTTGACTTGTTTTTAGTGCACATAAGTGAATGCCTTTCTGACCTGGGGCTGGTTCTTGTAAATCATTTATGAAATTATGAATATTTAATGCAAGAATGATCTGCTTAAAATGAATGAAACATGCATTATGTGAGTCATGAACATATGTAATATGATGATGGTGATGATATTATACAGTAAATGAATTTCAATGCAGTTTGATATGTGGCTTGTGTTACTTGTTTATTGTTGGTTTGACAATGTAATTGAAAGCAGAATATAAAGGAAGATCGTGTTTATATATAATGCTATTTGCTCTTAGTCATATTACTGTGAAAGGGACCAGATAATTAGAGTTTTGTTTTCTATGTTCGTGCGTGTGCGTGTGCGTGTGCGTGTGTGTGTGTGTGTGTGTGTGTGTGTGTGTGTGTGTGTGAGTTTCTAATGGTAGATAATAGTTCATGAATTAACAACTGTATATCACTCATTATATTTGGTATTCTGTGTGTGTGTGTGTGTGTGAGAGAGAGAGAGAAAGAGCGTCTGTGTCTGTTCTGAATGCAGGTGTGTGTATGTTTGTGAGTTTTCGGCATCACAGTTAGTAATCTCCTTCATGTTTGCTGTGTGCTGAAACACTGAGGAATATATATAATACATTTACACAGACATTGATTACAATTTCATTCGCATTGTATGTTTAGGTTAACAATACTTATGAAAGTGAAATCCTGATCATTCAGGCTTCTCATATTTAATACACAAATAGACTAATGCGGTATGAAATGTATCGGCCCACATGTTCTTGTGTGACGCTCACGCATGTAGACGTGTTAGCTCATAACACACAGTCCTACATGTTTCACATTTAAAGTGCGAACACCAGACGAAGGCTTTCTGTCACTCAGATGTTTGTCAAGCTATCACTAATAATCTTTACGTAACGTGACCACCCTACAAGAGTAACGCTAAATTCATGTCTTTTTACATAAATGTCTTGCTAAAGGCTGTTGCATGAAGAAAAAGTGCATATGAGTGCACAAATCTCTATAATTTCTGTACTGGTTTCATCAAGAATAGTGAACATGGGCCTCATTTATAATGCGTGTGCATGCACAGATTTGATCATAGAGCGCGCTTATGTTTTAAATCAATGGCAGCGCTCATATTTTTGAAAACGGTCTTTGACGTGGAATAGTGCTTAGCGTCACGTCAGGGTCCGAGCAGACGTATACGCACTTTTTATTTTCTGAGTATTGCAGGTTTTTGATAATGTAAGCCGTTCTTGCAGCTCGCTGTTCTTTATTATGATGATTGGTGATATTTTAGATTTTAAGGCAGCGAACTGAAGCCACTCATTTGCTGGCAAGTTCACAATCATTTGCGAATCATAGATTTCACATCTAAAAAGAGATGTGCGATTTCGTTTTGTACGTTCATTTTATGAATCAAACCCACTCGTATTCGAAAAGATGCTTTCTGTGCCACATTTTGTAAATGAGGCCTCATAAATCTAGATGGTTAGTAAAATGTTTTATAAATGTTTGTTTCATTCACTGTATAAATAAATACAATTTGTTGTAAATTAAGCAAAGATTACTAGTGCGCTTTTTAAAAAAAAAAAAAAAAAAATACATTTTTTAATTATTTTTAAATCTTTTAATTTCATATTTAATTCAATGTGTAACTTGCAGTTTACTTGAAAAATATTCACTTAGAATTATTATTAATAAAACTATTAATTTACAAACGCACACACACATTATACAACTTTTCTATGGACATTAGCTTAATAAATATAACATTCTGAGGCATACGGGCTTGCTTATAGAATTTATTTCTCAATTTAATTAGCATAATTTTACAGTTTGGTGGTTAAAAGATGTGCGAATCGCATCAAACTCTGAACTTTTGCCGATGCGTTCATATTTACTGACTCATCGACCCCTCATCACCTGCAGCGTTTAAAAGAATTTAAATCTACAAAGCCAGTAAAATTATCAGACTATATCATAATTCATAAATTTCAGTTAATGTCCGTAAATTACATGTAGTTCAACACCATAAGCTTATGAATTAGGTTTGAAGAAACCTTAGATGAATGATATAATGATATAAAATCGTACAGCTTGTAGCGGAGCTTCATTTAGTGCTAGTGGTATTTTACGGAGTTAGTGCTGTCATTTGTCAGACTCCGCTGAGCTCGCGGCGCAGAAGCAGCGCACTGGTAAAGGACAGCATGTTCTTGGCCTGAAGGAGAGACTGTGCAGCAAGACTAAATGAGTATGAAGTGATAATATTTTTAAATGACCTGGCAAGATGCCAGAGACTTCATACACAATGACCCTCGCGTCCTTGAAACGAATGAATTTTAATCAGATCGCTGCTCGTACATTTTGAGGTTAACATACCAGTGTACCGCATGCTTTTAAAGGGGCCAAATCGCGAGGAATACCGCGATCCTTGATCTTTTCAGCCAGCTTTCCATGATGCCAAATTAAGTTTAAAACACAGAAGCAGATTTGCATTTGACAGATCTGGTCACTTGATAATCTGCGTTAATTACTACTTTTGCATGTGGTGCCTATGCTGTCACAGATGTAGCTAAAAAACCAGGGTCATTGTAGTTAACTAAAACTAAAACCATAAACACATTTTCACTATTTCAAATTTAATAAATTGTTATTGAAAAAAAAAAAAAACGTAACATTTTATTTAATACATGTAATATATGCATTTAACTTGATATAAAATAACTAAACCTGAAATTAAATAATTTATAATTTTTTAAAACTATTAAAAATGACAAAAGCACCTTTGCTTTTTAACCTATTTACATTTAAAAAGGAAATTTTTATATATATATATATATATATATATATATATATATATATATATATATATATATATATATATATATATATATATATATATATATATATATATAACTATACTTCATAATAATTAATGACATTTAAAAATAAAAACTATAATAGCATCTCAATGATCCAAAAATAACTGCATTTTTAAATACTGCATTACATGGAAGAGGCAGCTTTTATTTGATGCTTGGATTTCCGTCAGAAACCTGAAATGGCCCCATAAAATATTTAAATATGTTTTTCGCTCTAAAGTATTATGAACAGAACTCAGGGATATGGCCCCTTTAAGAAAACTTCAAGAATGCACATATGCACACACAAACACAGATGTTTTGAATGTCCGTGTCTAGGAGTGCGTGTGTGTGTATGTGTGTGTTAGTCCATGTCTTCAAGTGTGTTGTCCGTGTCAGTGTGATGTTTAGAAATAGGTTTAAATGAGTCTTTCTGTGTCAGTGCGCTTGTGTCGTGAGGTCAGAGTGGGTTGTGCTGTGCTGTACTTCCAAACGATTTTGAAAAGGAAACCATTGACACATTGTTTGTGGCTTTTTCTTATTTTTCATTTTCCTGCAGCACACAATCGGATGACAGTTAGAGAGCGAACCAGATTCCCCATCATAAATTTGATGCTTTGACTAGTTTTCCTTGATTGTCTAGAGTCCCGTTATATATATCTATCTTGTGATTCATATATATTTATTTATATCTCTATATCTATATTTTGGCTTTATTTAAGTATTAATTTAAGGATTATTTAACCAGGAACTTTGCCTCTTGAGATGTGCACATCTCGATTTCAAGAGGGGTCCTGGAGCAGTCTGCCAATGCAGGTAAACCTCTGATATCTAATGTTAGCATCTACACCTCTACTACAGCCCAGCCCTAAAGTCAGCACCTACGACCGTCTGCCGCTCAGGCAGGGCAGGCCCGCAATTAGGCTCATCCATCTTAAGAGACAAAGCCAACTTGTGGAAAAAAACAAAAAAAAAAAAACTGTACACCGCCGACACTCGACGTGTGCTTTAACCCCAACACAATAAAAAAAAACCCCAAACACTAACCTTCTCCAAACAGTCGCTTGATATTAATATAAGACACGTCTCTCTTCTGGCTCTTCACCGTGTATTTCCATTACATTTGCCTGGATCTTGCCACTTTTGTCATGAAACAAGCCGGTGTCGTAATATCCACTGGTGATAACCAAAAAAAAATCCCACCTCTGCTATTCCTTAAAGGGGTCGTATAATGACAAATGCAATTGTATATGATGTTTTCACGTTTTTTATAAAAAAAACACGACAAAAAAAAAAAAAAAGAGCGTTTACTGTAAACATTGCTCTTTTTGAATATGAAAAGTTTGAATAGACTTGGCCTGTCCTGTCAAAGCAATGTTATAATGCCAAACTATGAGAGCTAACTAGTTTAAAATGTGGAAGTGTGCTGATCCTGTTGTGTGTAGCAGAAGAATATCTGATATCAGCGACTGATTGATAGTCTTCATGTTAAAACTCTTTAAGGTGTTTGATTTTTTCTATTATAATGATTGATTCACCCATTAGGGGTTTGTGATATGACAAAACCTTACATTACAATCTAATTGATTTTATTCTACAACATATATATATATATATATATATATATATATATATATATATATATATATATATATATATATATATATATATATATATATATATCAGGATATAGCTGTTTGATGATATAGCTCACAGAAGACAAGTCAACAGTCAAATGAAGATAAAGTAATTACAAGCAATACGACTAAAACTACAGTAGAACAACAAAAAAATAAATGCCTCATACATTGTATAACGTAATTAAACGTGTTACATATTCTTCACTGTGTAAATTTAGTATGCATTTATTCTCATAAAAGTTGCGAAAGTGATTTAGTCAAAAGCAGCGAGAGATTTTCTCTCTTTTGTTGTTTGATTAACCTGAAAGACAGCAGGAATATTAGACTGCTGTCACTTTAAGAGCTGCTCGCATCCAATGCACTGTTGCACATGCTTTCTTTCTCAGCTGCTTGATTTCTCTGAAAACTAGCTGTGTTCATGATTCTTGCAAAGACAGACTTTTTGACACATTCAAGCGTGTGTTTGAAGGTCTATAAATCTGCAAAAATATCTCAGACAGCGCGCACATACAGCAAAATGACTTTTTTCGCTGTAGATCGTGTTTCAGTGCCTTCACTAGTTTTGCTTTTTTACCGCAATCCTTACAAACAATACGTTTTTGTGACCATGCGTCGTCACATGAGTGTGTAACGCTAAGTGAGTGAGAAGATTTCTATATATCACCTACACCTACAACCCATAGAAACATCAAAAATACTATAATACAATCTATAATGATCAAAATGTTAATGGAGATGTATTTAATAACTGCTTTCAAGATTGCAACATTAAACATATAACACACACATATGTATATGTTTTTTGCAATTTTTATGTTTTATGAAAAATGTAACCCCTGACTTCACATTTTATTATTTATGAAAGGTTTATCTATAAACTAATACTGTAAAAATACCATACATTTATAACAATATTATTTCAACATAGGTATGAAGCAGCTGACACCTATAACATGACTTGTCCAGTCACAGTAATGCAATATTGATGAATTATGATTTATTATAATATTCATACAGAGCAAGAGTAAAATATAAGGTTAAATCATGTACTGTTTCTTTGGAATCTCTACAAGAAATCAGCAACTGAAACCTATTTTTAATAGGCTGCACATGAAAACATTTTAAAGATGATGTTTTAGGGTGATATGAAATGCCACACATAGAAATGTGTTGTTTATAGAAATGTATTCAATAAATCTAAAATGAAAGCTTAATTATTATCGTAACATTGATGGAAGAATTTTGATTACTGATTTTAGGATTACTAAAAATACAGGTTTAGAAAACATAACAAAACATTTTTTTTTAAAAAGATGCTGTATTAAATTTTTTTTTTTTTTTTAAACTAATGCCATAATATTACCGTAATGGTATCTTTATATTAATAATATATCAGCAGACTGAAGCATCAGTTGACACTCTCTTACACGGCCCTCTGGTCACAGTAAAGTATGAAATATATTATTATTTTTACTACAGTAAAATGTATAGCCAATACATTTAACCCTGTGTTGATCCTGTTGTGTCTCAACTTTAGGCAGAAGTTAGCTTTTTGATTTGAGTCCGAGCAGCTCGTTTCCACAAGAAATATCTTACAAATCTATCACAGTGCATTCCAGGCTGTTTTTGATGGATGGAGCAGCTAAAAAACTAAGCGCAAACAGCTCAACTTCTCATTTCATATGCGTACATAGAACCCATTTATCTTAATAATGATTTAACCAAACAATGATTCTTTTACATCGAAAAACATCACAAACGGCGTCAGTGGAATAAAAGACACAATAATATCCTCCGATATGACCCCTTTAAGCGTTTAGCTTTGCTTCTGTTACGAATAAAATCCCACAATGCACCGCCATCAGCGGACTCGGTTCGGTTTTGCAGAAGCTTTTTGTGACCCAAATCTCAAGACTTGATTTTGCGTTAATTAGCCTGCGGTAAGCTAACAGTATTTGTGAACTCGTGTGCTGTGATACTTACTAGTATTATGGCAGCTGACTAACGGTTTAGATGTTAGCATGCACTCACACGCCTCTAACCACACGCTGTCTACACCGCATTACTGCTCATCTCCGCTAAAACACATTCGACTGAAATGAACAATATATAGAGGAGCCGTGAAAAACTATAAACAGTAGGAAAACTCAACCCTCCCCCCCCTCCGTGCCCCTTTTTTCCACGAGCTCTCACTTCGTTTCACTTCATCCAGGTGCTTCTTTCTCTCTCATTCTCTGTCTCTCTCTTTCTTTCTCTCTCTCTCTCTCTCTCTGATTGAGTTCTATCTCTTTCTGTCCCGTTGGTGATGTACGTGTGTTTGTGTGTCTGAGAAGCGGGCGGCCTGTAGCCCCTGGTGACACGTCTCTCATGTTGCTCTTCTCCCCGCAGGCCCGGGTCTGGCGTTCATAGCGTATCCTAAAGCCGTTTCTCTGATGCCCGTGGCTCCCGTGTGGGCTGCCCTATTCTTCGTCATGCTGCTACTGCTGGGACTGGACAGTCAGGTCAGTTCACTTGCGGACATTTTAAGGATCACGTGTGCGGTTTTTGTGCGACACGAACGGACGACGTTTGGCCGAAGTTTTAAACGGCATCCGCAGAAATTATTCGGTCAAAAATAAATAATGAAAAAGATAAATAAGAAATATAATTTTAGAAAAATGAGAAATAATATAATTTCCAGAAGTATTTGCTTTTAAGACTTATGTTGAAGAAAAAAAAAAAAGTTAATATTTTAAATGGCAAAAAATGACTTAAATATTTTATTAAATATTGTTATTTTACCATGAATTATTAATAATGTTTCAATGCCATCACATCAAGACAAATTTATTCGACTTAATATTTGTATTCGTATTTTATTCATGGTAAACACTTTGATGTTACTGTAGATACTGTAACAATTATATTTTGAACAAAACTTAGATATTATAAATATCACTATATTGAATATGAATATAAATGAAAAAACAATCAAAAAATATTATCAGCTTTTAAGACAATGACACTGTAAAAATAATAATAATTTTTAATGCCTTCAGATCAAGAAAAATGTAACAACTAGATGTACAATATCTATTATATAACATAATAATAATAATAATAATAATAATAATAATAATAATATTGGCAGTTTTTCCTAAATATCATACAGGTTATTATAGTATTATTATATACTATATTGTATATTGCAAATTATAAAACACTCAATATATTTCTAAAAAATATTATAGTAAAATAACACTGCCATGATGCTTATAATTCAGCTGTACAAATTATTAAATATAACTTGAATCTGAAGGAGGTTTTTATTGCAGTCGCAATTGTCGGAGCGCATTTTCCTTTCCCTTGTGTGTTTTTGATTAAAATATGACCACAGAACTGGAAATATTTAGAGTTTGATTTTGGAGCGAATCCATTAATAACGCATCTGAACTCCTGTTTTTTTTCTGTCTGCAGTTTGTTGGTGTGGAGGGTTTTGTAACTGGCATTCTTGATCTTTTCCCTGGAAAGTATTACATGCGCTATCAGCGTGAAATCGCTGTGGCGATCTGCTGTTTATTATGCTTCATTATAGATCTCTCCATGGTTACACAGGTGAGTCCTCTTAATGAAACGCCGCTTCATCAGCTGTGAGAATATCAGCTTCAGTCGTGTGGCTCTTCATTACTCAGATAAGAATATAGTGGTTTATCGCAAGTCCTTTCTCCGGGTATTAGATCATCACTCTCTCATTCAGAGGCCGATCTTTCTTCAGTCATGTTGTTGCATGTGGGAGTGAGTGACTCATAAAGCTCACGCTGACTCAAAGCTTTACACGAGAAAACTTCAAAGAATCAAAGTGAAAAATAACAACCTGACAAGTAGCGTTTGTGATCTTGATGCATTTCTGTTTTTCAAACACGGATGAAGGTGACAAATTGTTGAAGTCAATGACGCACATAATTCACTCACTTAAGGGTGAAACCAAATATTAATAATGCAGGGTGGAAGTAGGAATTTGATCAGTAAGCTGTGATTATTATTATTTAGTAGACGGGGAAATAATTATATCAATAACTAAAAATCAGCATTTGGTAGTTGCAGCTTTTTTTGTTTTTATATAATAATACTTATTTAAGGTTTATTGCTAGAAAATGAAATGTTTATATCCTAAAATTTAAAATTGCAAATGTCATATAATATAAAATATACAGAATTGCAGTGCTCATATAATATTTAGTTACTTTTCTAAATAAATGCAGTTCTGTTGAACTTTCTTTTTATGTATCAAAACGGTTTTGACAATGATAGTTGCGAGAAATATTTCTTAACAGCGAATCAGCATATTAGAATCTTTTCTGAGGGATCATGGGACAGTGAAAACAGTGATGCTAAAAATTCGGCTTTGCATCACAGGAATAAATTACATTTTATTTACACTTTCACAAGAAGTGCATTTATTCAGTCGCAGAACGTCTTTAAGAATGCATCAAACGGGAGACGTTTCAGACGCGTGCTTCACTTCACTTCAGGGTCATGTCGTGGTCAGTTAAGTCCTGGAGCTACCAAAGAGACAATTAAAGCTGCCTTAAAACTGTACAAGCAATATATATATATATATATATATATATATATATATATATATATATATATATATATATAATGAGTCACATGTAAGAACATGGTTTTCAGAACTGTCCTGGAGCAGCCTGCGCTGTCGCTCCATTTAACTCGTCAAATCATTAATACAGACTTTAAAGGAACTCTCCGCTTTTTCTGGAAATAGGCTCATTCTCCATCTCCCCCAGAGTGAAAAAGTCGAGTTTAACCGCTTTTGAATCCATTCAGCCGATCTCCGGGTTTGGCGATAGCACTTTTAGCATAGCTTAGCACAGATCATTGAATCCGATTAGACCAGTGGCATCGCATTCAAAAATGAGCGTTTCAGTATTTTTCCTGTGAAACTGGACTCTTCCGTAGTTATATCGTGTAGTGAGAGCGGCAGGAAATGAAATTGGGATGTCACTGCGCCTGCTACGGTAATGATACGGCAGCAGAGTATAGTTCCTAGTCATATCAGCCCAGAAAATATAGGCACAAGTAAATAAAACATTTATTATAATGGGTATATGCGAGAATTGTTTTAAGTGCACTTAAATTAGAAGTTCTTTTTCAAAGTCTAAATGTTCAAATGCACAGCTCTCAGTTCTACTGTAATGTTGAATGGCTATAGTCAATGGTTAAATGTTCTTTTTTCAGTATTGGTATTATGTTAAGTTTACTCAAACTAGAAGAAACGTTACTATTAGGAAAAATATATGATTAGTTCATTTTTAATCGATTGATAGCATGTTTGCATTTTCTGTAAAACTACATTCACTGATTGTGAAAGGGGTATATTTTGATTTCATGTGAATTTGCGTTTACAGGGAGGGATGTACGTCTTCCAGCTTTTTGACTACTACTCAGCCAGTGGAATGACCCTACTGTGGCAAGCATTCTGGGAATGCGTGGTTGTCGCGTGGGTTTATGGTGAGCCTCTTCATGCAGCTGTTTTTCCATCGTCATCGGTTTGTCATGAGTGCTGTAGGCATCTGTCTTGTAAGAATATCCTGTAGGAGCCTTTGCTGACAGTAGCACCGCTGTAAAGCTCTGGCTTCACGCCTCTGTGTTTCAGGTGCTGACAGGTTCATGGACGATATTGCCCGTATGATCGGTTACCGGCCATTCCCGTGGATGAAGTGGTGCTGGTCCATTATAACTCCATGTGTTTGCATGGTGAGTGCTGGAAAATACTCCCACCTGTTCGTGCATTTTGGTTAGGACTATTAATGTTTACGCCATTCAACCCTCCCGTTGTGTTCAAAATCTCAATATCAACACTAAGAAAACGATTAATGTGAAAACAGAAAACCTCTGTTGTAGCTTTTTTAATGTTCAAAATAGGATGCACAGACACAAAAAAAGAAAAAAAAATTTTGGATTATATATTTTAGTATCATTGAGATATTATTATAGTTTTTTAAAATATTTTTGACACATTTTCTGTAATTTAAAATGTTTTAAGTCATTTTTTACTTTTTTATATTTCTATATTTTTACTTGTAATGAATGTAGTAGAAGATGAAATAACTGAAAACGAGCTGAAATGAAAAATGACATTTATTTCAAGCAATGAAAATGTTTTCTCAAGTTTAATGATAATATAACTATAATTAATAACTATAATAACCCTGCTATCTAACATTAATCGTACTTGGCGCAAGTAATTTTTTTTTTTTCTTTCTTTCTTAAAATTGACATCCAAAAAATTCATGACCAAAAACAGTGAATTTTCCTTGGAAGTCAAAAAAAAAAAAAATTTCATTAAGTCTAATGCATTTCATATTTAAGTATTTAACAAAAAAATTCCCTCTCTAAATAAATACAATGTTTTTACCCGTTTGTCAAATTGCAGAGATCGATTTGACAGACAAAAACGTGCCTACGTATCAAAACTCATTCGTGCCTCGAAATGAGAACTATTTATAAGAAATAAAGGCGCTTTGAGAATCTAAATGTGGGTCAAACTGACCAGATCAACAAAAAGAGCCGTTAGGCTGCTGCTCCTGTATCATTCAATTAGATCCTTGACTCTGATATTGTTCTTTATGTCTTCAGGGTATCTTCCTGTTTCACCTGCTGAACTACAAGCCGCTGACCTACAACAATGTGTATGTGTACCCGTGGTGGGGAGAGGTGATCGGATGGTGTTTGGCTCTCTCCTCCATGCTCTGTATCCCCGTTAGCCTTGTGTACAAGCTCTCTGGAGCCAAGGGAACATTCAGAGAGGTTTGTACCATGTCAACCAATTCAAACCACTGCACTATTAGCCAACAGATAAGAAGTGTGGAGAGCTAAGTTTATGTGCATCATCCAAATATCGACCCCAACAGCTAAAAGTTAGTGCAAACAATCCCAGAACAGCAGTTTATTGTAGCCGGCGATGCTTTGGAGTTGGACTATGGGTCAGTTACCTCATTGAAAAGCATCAGAATTACTCATGAGAAAGCGATGTGTGTATTTATAGTAACTAGGCTAATGGTTGTCATTCCTCCGCAGATAGACCACAATGCTTCACCCCCTCAATGTTTGCTTCCAAACGCACACTGAATACAGCTGAGGTCTGTGGCGTGTGTGTGTAGGGAAACTAGCACAGGATGCTGGAGCGAAGGGAAAATAATAGGGCTGTCGGTCAAATTAAATAGTAATTGTGATTAATCTCGCGGCGAGGCATTCCGTTGCTTTTTAAGGAAAGAAAACTAAATGTTATTCTGGGGGTTTAGCAAACTGTGAGGATGACACGAGGAAAATATGCCGATATCTATATAAGGATACAGGTCAGGGGGAAATTTACACACTCGGGAAAAAAAAAATCAATCAGATTATTCATTCTCAAATGCAGAGCGGCAAATATGGAGGTCGGGGTAACTGCTGATATTTAATTGTTGAGTTTTATTAAGGTGTTTTAGTGTTGTTCTAGTATATATATTAACACTTTAAAATTAGCTTTTTAAATTTTTGTCATTTTTAAAATTTATTTTTAGCTTTATTTTATCTTATTTTATTTTATTATTGACTTTAGTTGGGGAGAGAAAATGACGTTATAATTAAACGGTATAAACCTCATATTAATTTTTTTAATTCGCCTAAAATGAAAGAGCAATTTAATAAATCTAATAAATAATAAATTTTTATCATTTTATTGTCATTTTTATTTCTGTTTTATTGCGTCTTAATATTTCAGAAGTAAAGTTTTTACATTTTATTTCTCCTTCTGATAAACCATGCAAAAGAACAACTGTACAAAACAATAAACATGTTAATTGTGTCAGTCCTTGAAAATAATGTGGGATGACATGGAAAAACAGGTTTTTTTTTTGTGTCAGGTGTAATTCTCCCAGCTACAGTAAATGACTTGTAGTTGCCTTTTATAACCTAGCTTTATTTTCTTCAAAATGCATCCGTTAGGACTGCACAAATTGCTTTAATTTGTCATGCGTTTCTTTTTATCCATACAGCGTTGGGAAAATCTGACCAAACCAGTGTGGGGAGCCCACCACCTCGAATACATGGCCCCTGACACTGACATTAAAAGCCTGGCCTCTCTGTCTCCTGGAACGGAGGAGAACAAGGTGATCATTTTTGAGAGTGTTATGTAGATCAAAGGGAAATCCTGCGACAACCCTCCTAAGGCAAGCTGGTTGAAGAAATCATCAGTATTTTTTTTTTATGTCATTTGATGGAATTCTGCATCATCTTACAGTCTTAAAACAGCTGATAGAAACTGACGGTTACGTTTTGTTTCACACTACAGATCCTCTAACAGACGCTCTTCCTCTTCCACCTGTTGAAACTGCAAACTATATACATGATTTTTTTTTTTTTTAAGAGGCAAAAAAAAAAAAATCAGCATGTCTTTGGAGGGGACGGTATAGTGTAGCCTAACATTATTTCGGCAGAATTCCCACAGGCCACTTTCCTGAACGTGATATGGGTCTCTTAGCACTGACACGAGAATCAATTGAGCAAGAAGCGCGTGGGTAAAATAAAAGGGAAACTGATTTACAAATGCATTTTTTTGACTAAAATCGGCCCAGTGCACAAACACACACACGATATCTCAAGCATATTTCAATGATTTAAAATAAAGTACGCTTCAATAAAAAACCGTTGCATTTAACCGATCAGCAAAAATAGATGCAGATTCAACAGTCGAGCTGAATGTGTCTTTGCAGATTTCACGTCAATAAGGCCACATGTAGTTGCCAAATGATGAAAACTCTTTTCTGTAGCCGTCGTCTGATGAGTCTTCGTGATATCACAGCGTTTACTGTAAGTGCCAAACAGAGAGTGACTTCCCATCTCTGCTCAGGTTTGTCGGGAGATGGTTTCGGTTGCCATACATAAAATCGGTATCTTCCTAGTTCGTCTGAAAACCGTTTGGAAGCATCTAGAGTTTTTAGCAGACGCGGGCACTTTTCTAAGGTGCTCGCCAACCAAAAGTTGCATTTTGTTAAAAAGGTCAACGTTTTTAGCAATGCAGTTAATCGGTTGTCCGGTTTTACTTCGAACAGCATCGCGTCACTGAATTTAAAAAAAAATGGCCCGCGAGCAACGTTTCATGCCGACTTTAATTAGTTTACGATTTTAGTTTCCGTTCTACATTTTGAGTGCCAGTATTAATACGATTTTCAGTTCACGATTTTAAAACATAACGGCAACGTTGCTTTTTATAAAAAAAAACGCAAAAAGCTAATAAAAATTGTTTCACAGAAATGCGTATTCTCACGATAGCTTTACTTAACAAGCTACAGCCAGCAGTAGGAATATAAGAGAACAGACGATTATTGAAACTACATTTCGAAATGTTTCCACACGGTAGCAGCAACTTTTTTTTTTCTTCTATTCATTTTTGCCAATGTCAGGCGCAGAACGCTAAATATCCGAAAGGAGATCTTGATCTCTGTTGTTCTGCGGTTCACACAGCGTAGTTTTTGACACATAGTTGCCAAACTTTGCCTTCGTTTGTCTTAAGTTGAGAACCAATAGACAAATAGCCAAGATTAAAAACCAAGACAAACCGGCCTCATTCCGACCTGTGGGAATTCTGCCCTGTAGATAATCAACTCAAACAATAAATCATTGTGACATCTTAGACGTAATCAGAATGTACAAATTAGACTACATAATGTAAGGCTTCAGAATACATTTGCACATTGTTGTAAAATAATCTGCTAGCACTTTTTAATCGTGTTAAAACGTTTTTTTTTTTCCTTCTTCTTGTGATTTACATACTGTAAAATAAATCAGAGATTTATTTTGTGAAGGCTATTATTTTGCTTATACGCATATAAATATAAATACATATTGATATCCGTGTGTTATATTTTAACGTTTGATGCTGTACGTACTTTTGATAAAGACGATAACATGGAGTGGCGATTCTTAGCGAAGCGCCGCGAAGCAGTTGCCGGGAGGCGTGCGAGACAGATAGCACACAAACTTTTGTTTTATTTGAAATATCAAGTGCTGCAGTTGTTAAATGTTTTAGATTTGTGTGTGTGTAAAACTTCAGTATTTTCTGCTGACCGCCCAGAATCCAGCTCCATTTGGTTTTCACTGAACATCTGAATCGGAGAAGCCGTCTACCTAGCTGTTTTGGTTCGAATTCAATTCAATAAAAATACCGCCTATGGTTTTAAGGAACATTTCCCCAGTAAATGGGTTTGTTTATCCATTTTAGAGGCACATCCATACATTTCTGTAGAGTTGAACATGCCTTTACGACTGTCTGTAATGAGAATGAAGTGATCTAAGTGCCCCTCAGACATCTGAGGACTAAGTTAACCACCTCGCCGCTTCAAATTTAGAGATACCGGTTTACCAATGGCCTTAATCTTTAACCATTTAGTCCAATTTCAGTCAAAGGAATAGGTCATGCAGAAATTTAAATTTGCTCCTTCCCTCAGGCCATCCGAGATGTAGATGAGTTTCTTTCAGATTTGAGAAATGCATTCTCACCAGTGGATACTCTAGAGTGAATGGGTGCCGTCAGAACGGGGGTCTGATAAAAGCGCTACAATAATCACACCACAGCAGTTAACATTTTAGCGAAGCCGAAAAATGAGATGTTGTTAAATTTGGTTTTTGCGATTATGAGGCTTCGATCGGCTCTTTGAACTCTTATTCTGACGGCACCCATTCGAAAGCATCAGCATGTTCCAGGGGCAAAATTTTAGCTCATTTTTATTTTTGGGTGAACTATTCCTTTATAAACAAGTCAAACTGCAACGAAAAAAAGATCGTCAACTCAAACACTAATTTTCACCATCCGGGGAAAAAAAAAACCCATTTCTTTCCATCCAAATAAGAGCCTGGGTCGGTCAGCAGATCAATTATTAAATAGTGATTACACGTAGAAATGTTTATCTAGGAAAAAAAATACATGTTAACAAAATAAGAAAAAAATGTTTTATGTCATTTCTTGTGCTCTGCCAAATATTCTCGACAGTATCTTTGCACTAAAGGTTTGCTGAATGTTTGTCGAGCTATAGAGAGCGAATATTACACAACGTCCTTAAAGGGAACGGCGCACCGCACAGCCGAATCAATCTCAGAATGCAGTGCGCTCATTTATCAACTCAATCAGCCTGCGTTTAATGATTCCACAGACTTAGCGATTCAGTAGAACCAAACGATAAAGCAGACCTCGAGAGGAACATCTAATGAGAGAGAGTCCAAAGCTTTGGGTGACGATACTGTCTTGAAACTCCACAGCCGAACTGGTTATAAGCTCATTGACGTCTTTCATTCTTGTGGTTTGTAACACACTGTGATGTAACCATGGTTGTCCATTTATAACTCTAACAGTAGTAAAGCTAAGGTAACTGTACCGTGTGCGTTAGTGTCCCATCTAACAGGATCCCTCTCGTGTAAGAAGGGCTTCATGCTCCACCACTGTGATCTTGTGCTGATCCACCTGCCCAAGTCAAAGCAACAAATGGCAATAAACTAACTCCATGAAAAAAAAAAAAAAAAAAAGTCTCGTTGCTGTTTTTTTTATTGTTGTTGTCTCGAACCCTGAGCATATATGTACCCTGAGCCCGATTTATCAAATGCGCAACATTTTCCATGTTCCACCAGTTACAGGGTTAAAGAGTAGAGTATATTCATATTAATTGATATTGGCTGCATTACGTTATAGCAGAGGTAGGTATTTAAAGGACACTATAATAAGCATTGCACTGCAGTGCATATTTATAAGGGCAGCCCGAGTGAAGATCTTTAGTCAAACCCCATCATTTTTTCCTGGCGGAGCAGTTGTTGTCTTCTTCAGACCTGTCGGGCAGGAGGGCCCTGCCATGTCGCCCATGCGGTTCAGACCGGTTTTTAAAGACAAATGACAGTTTGTCAAGAGAGCGCAGCTGCCATATTAAGCCAGGCTGCGGCTGGCAGAAGTTTGTTGACTATGTTTAGCTGAGCTACTTTGCTCTATTTCTGCCCAGAGCCCGAAACAGATGGGCGTTCAGTGCCGAAGCACAAAAGCTGAAATCAGCTCCCACTCACATTTACATGAGCAAGTAAACACTGGTGACACTCCAAAAAAAAAAAAAAATAGTGATGGATTACAGCTTCAGGTCAGTTTAATGTGACCTCTGTAGGACTGTAACGCTCTACACCGGGAAGAACAATGCTATAGAAAAAAAAATAATAATCGCTAAAAAAAGTGACCACGGATGCTAGTTTCTGTCATGGAGTTAAAACAGGACACCTCTCAATTCTGACATAGGCCACTCCGAGGTAGTTAATATATTATATCGATAAGGTTTCACCTTCACAATTCTGAGGGGAAAAAAGGCTTTCGTGACACATTAAATAAACATTAAGAAGAAACACTGAAATAGTGTTTGTGAAATGTACTTCGAAAAGCATTTCATAGCTACATTTCCTGCAGCAAGCACAATGCAAGATATTTGTGTAAAAAAAAAAAAATTGCATTTTGACCGCTTAGTCACATAACATCTATCTGAGAGAAAACCATGTGCATAGCATTGGATATTACGTAACAGGCATATTCAATTATGTAATATAAGTTTAAAAATGGCGTGGGTGAGTCTGCAATTGTACAGAATGATTTGAAACGCGATTGATAAAATCCATTTTTCATCCGCCGCGTGCCAAACTCGTTTAGCAAACGATCAAAACAGGCCTGATAATTTAGTGATAACACATATTTAGTGTGTGTTATTGCCAATATGTTGGGGTATGGAGTCTGCCTCCTCCTCGCTCGGTCTGTAACACGTAGTTCACGACCCTGAGGAGACTTTGGCCCAGACTCACAGTATGCAGACAGAAAAAGACCTGCTTAATATCAACTGCTAAATAATTACCCATAAAAATACTGTTCATAATCACGAAGGACGCTACAGAGGAAAACCCAGCCCGGATGAGGGCCTTGCAAACATTCAGGCGGCCTCATTGCAATGTTGTGAATCATTTAGCAAATGCCGAATGAATCATTTAACAACTCCGGAAAGTATATGAAAAAGTCGTTGTGAGTTCGTGAATAACAAATGCGCGGTAATGAGATTTTTCCTTCTTAAATGTGTTAACATAGCAACATTATATTATATTTTGGCAGTCGACGAGCACAAGTCTCGTGTACACTTTGAACACAGTCCCGCCAGAAAGTATCGTGTGTCTGTGACTGAACTCGACTGAACCCGCCGGTTAGTTAGCTTCACGGCACGAGTTAACCCTCAACGAGGCCGAGACGGGGATTAAAAGATAAAAAAAAAAAGTGACTCACCTGCAAATACGACTCTTTCCTCGGAGAGTCGAATTTAAGTTTAATACGAAACTACACAAACTGCTAGTATTCCGATGCACGTGGTGGATCTCTGTGATGAACGGAAGGAAATAAATCGACATGCATTTCAATGATGTCCAATTCATGAACGATCTTTCGAGTCAGATTTCTGTCCGTTAATCGTTTGATTCTGTTCACAAAAAAAGTTACAGCTGAATCGAATTTGTTTCGTAATTTATTGATTATACGGTTAAACTGAACTGAATCGACGCTGTTTGCGTCAGGTACTGCTACACGAATGTGCGCATTAATAGTACGCAAATAACGAAAAATCGTTATATTAATGCAAAAAAAAAAAAAAAAATGACTGGCGTGTATAAGCTACGCTATTGGTAAGATCTGGGTTGTGGGGTATGTGCGTATCACGTGCACGCCACCGAATTTAATAGCATATGCGTGATCATTTTGAGTTTAATACCAGGGTTTATTCTTTTATCCGTTTATTTTTAAACGACTGGCACTGCATAAAGTTTCGTTTAATTCAGTTACCAGTTAAACTCGCTGAATCAGCTGGTCACAACGATTATCAGCCTTTGAGTGAAAAGATTTACCAAAAAGAAAAAAAAAAATAATTAAAATAGAATTGCAAAAACTGTATGAATCACTTGTATGATTCATTTATGGAGCTTCTGATTGGAACAGTTCTAAGTAAAGTGTCCCCTTAACTACTAATACGCTTAAAAATAGTTTTATTAAAAATTGCACTAAAAAAAATATAATGAGAAAATACACTGCAGACTCAAGATAAATGAAGCACAATTTATTTGTTTGTTTTTTAACATCCCAACTAAAGCACATCACCAGAACACATAATACTCGAACTTCGTAGTGAAATAACGCAGACTGACGTTATAGCAGACAAAACTTTCCTGAAGACATCAGAACCGTGCGTTACACACAACTACTCAATCAAAACATGTTCATGACGCCCAGCTATTGTTTATTCCATCGCTGCCAACGTATCAGTGCATGTTTTTTTTTTCTTTTTTGCAAGAACACAAAGTAAAAACCAGACATAAGAAAGAAGAAGCTACATTTGGGAACGCATATAAAAGAAAGAGCCCAGTACTATACAGTTCACCTGTTTGTTTACGAGTTTGAAATATACATAACATGACCTCCAAAATATTAAAATGAACTCCCGCCATTTTAATTTTCAGGTGTACAGTGACATTTTCACCGAACTGGTGCTCTGGTTAACGTTTCGCTAATCTAACCAATCGTTGGGCGCGTGAAATAGTAAACTAGAGTCACGGTAGCAGATGTCATTCCTTGCATTCTCGTGATTGGGAAGTGTCCAGGAGGTCTCGAATACGAATTATTCGCCGCTGCACCGGCGATCCCGGTTGCCCTTTCCCCTACAGCGCTAACGTTGTTCCCACACGGCCCTATTTTAACACGGCTATGATGTCATTCCGGCTGATACTTTTTCAGGTCACGCTGCTCTAAGATTGCAGAGATATTTATTTACACATGCCAGAAAAGAAGCAAAGAAACCCGGGGGGGGGCGCTTAAACTGTAAAACAGCGAGTGTGGAGTTCAACCCGTCGACCTTTAGCGGTAATAAACGTTATCTGCATAAATGCAGAACTGACGCGTGGCCCTCAAATGTGACTAGTATCGTTTCAATACCTAGAGGACGAGAGATACAGTGCGCTGTGTTTTGAAACACAATATCAGCTGTGGATGCTTTACTGTTCCTGCCAAAGCGTCGTTCTTACCCACTAGAACAGCCCTGCCAGGCTCATATCAGATTATACCGACTCAGTGGCCTCAAACCAGACAGAACTGGAAAGAAGCGGTTTATTCACTCTGCCGTACAATAGCCTCGCAGAAAAAAAATTCGAGCTGTCCTGCACCCAAGACAAAATAAAACTAAAACATCTTCCTATAGCATGACGCGCGACAGTCGAGATGACGAACGAGGCCCGTCGATCGTAAACTGGAGGGATTTCCTTTCTTAAGCGCGCACTGGGTGTAAAGTGTCGTGTACCCTGTATGTCGAAAATCTAAAATTAACTCGCGCATGCATCTGTACTGAAACCAAATCTGCATATTCATAACGAAAGACTGAAAGTTTGTCCCATAAGGTAAGAGAAGTGTAGCAGATAATTAAAAAAATAATAACGAAACCCAACAATTACCATATCAAAAACAAAAAAAAAGTTCTTGGTCCTTCCATATAAACAGTGTGACTCATTTACGAATCTCAAGCTAAATGAATTTGTGTAAAATCATGCTTATGTGAATTATTGTATGCAATTCAGTGTGGCTTTTTAAGCACATTCCAAAGGATTCTTTGCAGTGAATGGGTGCCGTCTGATAAAAACACGTTCATAATCCACAAGTAATCCTTCAGTCTATCAGTGAACATCTTGTAAGGCAAAAAGCTGTTTGTAAAACAAATTTAGCCTTTTTTTTAATCTGTAAACTTTCTGTTAAATGTGTTCCGATGAAGAAAACCTCTAGATCCTGGATTGACTGAGGGTGATTAAATTTAAAGCATTTTTGATGAACCGCTTGTGTTTCACCGATGAGGCTCAATGTACCTGACACACAAACTGACACACGGACAACGTAATACTTGAGTCAGCAAATACTCTAAACCGATGTTTTTTAACTAAAACATGAAATATTAATTAAACACCAGACGTTCACAGCAAAAACAGAAAGAAAACATTACAGTGTGTGAAAACCCTGCAGAGGCTTTAATGAATCACGTGAAAGCACATGAATGAAGAACGGGACCCTGTTCTTACACAGCCAGAGAAGTGATGCGCAGCCAGCTGAGCCGTTACCGGCCAATGAGGACGCAGGAAAGAGAGCAGGTGCGTGATGGGGTTCGTTCAGTCTGACTTCTTGTCCTGCTGAGAGTCGCATTTGGCCTGCGTTCAGAGACGGAGCAGAAAAAGAGAGGAATTTTCAACATCGACTCACGCAGAGATCTGCACAATCCTGTAAGATTTGGAGAGTGATTTGGGGCGGCTCGCATGACGTCAGCAGGTCTTAGCAGTGTCCTTCATGCTTTATTTTTAGGACTACTTTCAGCAATTATATCATCGTCGTTATGCATGGTACAACGGGTTCGTATCAATGTAGGGACTAAACGGAGTAAGAAAATGAAGCATAAAAATGGCAAAAATGTAAAAAAAAAAATTGTGAATTTAGCTGGGTAGCTGATTACTTATAATCTGAATCATATTATCAGATTCCAAAAAATGTAAAAAATATATATATATATATATATATATATATATATATACACACATATATACACACACATGTACACACACATATATATATATACATACATATATATATATATATATATATATATATATATATATATATATATATATATATATATATATATATATATGTATATATGTGTATGTGTATACATATATATATGTGTATATATATATATATATATATATATATATACACACATACATATATATATATATATATATATATATATATATATATATATATATATATATATATATATATATATATATATATACACACACACACACACACACACACATATATATATATATATATATATATATACACACACACACACATACACATATATACTTGCTTTCATAAATATATGTAACTTTGCAGCACTGTGATGATGAAAGCTGTAAGCACCTTGTTAACCTTGTTGCTGTGTGCTAAGTGCAGCATGCTATAACTGCAACATGTGCTTAAGGTCACTTATGTGCTGCTTATTTTTATGTAAACGAGAAAAGCCTGTCTATCTGACTCCCACCGTCTCCGTCTCACTTACACACACTTGAGAAGACTACCGGTCATAACGGTAACGTTTCCAGAGGAAACCACTACTGGCAGCTTAACCGACTACAAAAAGTTATTTACAAAAAAGTCTAACTCAAGTAAATAAAGTAAAGTGAGAAAACCTTTTCTAAGACCGTGTCATTTTACTTGTTTTATAGTGTTAAAGCAAAATATAGTTGAAAGTAAATATGGGTTACTAATTTGCTATGCAAATGATAAAGATTAAACTTTATGTGCATTTTATAAAGCACTTTGAGTTGGGTCTTGATATCTTGAAGTGAATGATACATTGCTTATGATATTAGAAAACTGACTCTCACCATGTAATTTGAGCAACAGACTTATGACAGCATGTCTAATTTCTAACTTTACTTAGTATACTGATATCAGACCCTCTGTTTCTTTTAAACACGTTTCCTAATAATGTTCAATCAACATGCTACAGATGCCAACTGTACATGTGCCAATGACGCCTCTCAGTTCTGTGTATGTGACGAAATATGTACATATTTTTTTTTGCTTTTGTGAATGCATCTTGCAGAATAGGACAAACAGTACTGGGATTCGGTCTGTGATATTTTTCTGCAGTTCTCTAATCCCCGTTAAAACAGATGCCACAGTATCCTTAGTGAACAATAGCCACATTATAACATTTGCTTTCAGCAGCAAAAAAAAAAAAAAAAAGAAAAGAAAAAAGGAAAAGAACTCCAGCAGATGCTGGCAGATTGACATCGCTCCGAGTTGAACAGCTGGCATCAGGGCAGAGCATTCAAACATGGTTTGAGATTTATTCATTTCTCAGATGTTTTTATCCATTTAAAGTACTTTTGAGGTTCTGATTTGATCAGTCTGTGCATGTGTGTCCTGGGAAGTGAGCCCATGCCCTTGCCTCGGAGCGACAGAAATGCTACATGAGCTACAGGAAAATGTTCTTTGATCTGTTATGATTACTAAAAGATGGCACTTCTGAGAAAAACATGAAATAGGTAACTTGTTAAGGCGTTACAACCATTAGGTTTTCTAAATAGTAAGGTAATTAATGAAAATTCAGTTTAAGAATATTAATAAGGATTAAAAAAAAAAAGAATTATATATATATATATATATATATATATATATAATTTTTTTATTGATGTTTTATATATATATATATATATATATATATATACACTTTTTATCAATCATTTATATTAATAACTAATAATATAATAGCAGGGCATTATTATCAAATTAATATGGTCTGGCAAAGCAATACAGGAAAAAATATTTAAAAAATATATATACTATAAAATATTATACTAAAAAGTATAAATATACTAAAAATATTATACTTTTTTTTTTTAAACATTTCTATGATTTTCAATATTGTGAGCTACAAATTCACAGAAATTGTTGTATCAAAAGATCAAAGAATATGAAAGAAGACAGAAATTGTCCAGTATATATATATATTAAAAAAAACAAAAAATAAACATAAAAACATCCTTATATAAATACATTTAAATGTATTTAAAATGTACATTAAAAATGCCATGTTGGAACGTCTATGTATATTTTTTGAATGAAGAGGTAAGCAAACCAGTGAAATGGTTCAGATTCGCAGCAACGAATAAGATTTATGCATACGAGGTTTAGCATAAGAAACAGATTAAATGTGTAATCTAAACTCGCATTCTTCAGATGCTACTGAAATCATTCATTATTTCGGGTCACTTCAGTTAGTCGTCTTTGTAGTCAGTGAGGCAGCTCACTAGGGACTAGAGCAGAGCTTGAATAGGAAAAATGTCGGCGGTGTGACACAGTCATGAACTCTGACCTGCAGTCTGCCGTGTTCCTCCAGCAGACGGTCGTACTCCGCCGTGAGGTTCTCAGCCTGCTTCTTCATGGCCTTCACATCGCTGTCTGACTTCTGAAGAGCTGCACACACAAGCAAACAGAGTAAACGCCAAGTACTAGAAATACTGAGATCTGAATGACCTGTTCTGAAGGTCTGCAAATTGTCCAGATTACAGTAACATCACAGACACAGACCTCTGACTTTCAGTGGAAACTCTACTTTGTAGCCTAGCCTGACCAAAGACTGCTCGCTGAGATCAGAAGAGGACATGTGATCGACATATACTACAAATTAAACAATTTGGGGTGGACTGTCACTACAGTAAACTGTAAAATACTGTAAAATATAATTGCTTTTTAAAACAACTGCTTTATTTTATTGGATTTTAAAATGTAACTTATTCCTGTGATGAAATGCTGATATATATATATACACACACATACATACATACACACACTAAACCCAAAAGGAAGTGTATAACACAATTAATTTTAAATTACAAGTAAATGGCAGGTTGATCTGAAAACTATTAATAAAATAACACCTGCAAGCTAACTTACGGTTTTGTGCACTACCCTTAAAACGTGCTTTGAGGCAAGATGACCCATAGGAGACCTCCATTTTAGGGCATCAAAGGGTCATGAACTCTTTGGCACTGTCTAAATACAGTGTACGAAAGGAGGCGCGGGAATCGATCTTACTAAGCTCATTCTTTCGTCTAGTTTCGTCTAGCTCACTGGAGGTCTTTAAATGTACTCATATGTGACGACACTAAATAATGAAACAGGGATGCATTGATCAAATGTTACAGTAAAAACATTCATGATGAAGTTGCAAAAGATTTGTATTTCAGATCTCTTTGAGCTTTCAGTTCATCAAAGATTCAAAAATATCAGTCATCAAATACTGACACTAAGCACAGGAGTAAGGCTGCTGCTTTTTTATATTTTAAAATCTTAAATACATTAATGTATATAACAGTCAATTCAGATCACAATAATATTTAACAGTATTACTGCATTTACTTCATTTCCTAGCAAATGAATGTAGCTCCAGTCATCAGAAGAGATAAATAAACTTTTGAACGGCAAATGTTACAATAAATGTTCCTGGTTTTATTGTGTGATAGCAAGAGTATGTGTAACTACCATGTTCAAGGCTCAGAAATGTGTCATTGATACAAACTTAATATTATGAAGCCACGAGAATACTTTCCTATGCTATGAGAATACTTCTGTCTCTTTGAATAAAGTCCTTATTTTGTTTTCTTTGTGCGCAAAAAGCATTCTCATAGCTTCATAAAATTGAAATTAAACCTCTGAAGACACATGGACTATTTTAAGTCCTTACTACCTTTCTAGGGCTTTGAACGTGGTAGCTGTCTGTGTAGGGCCAGATAGCTCTTGGATTTCATCAAAAATATCTCAATTTGTGCTTAAAGGTTCGGAACTACATAAGGGTGAGTGATTAATGAAATATTCTGGGTGAACGATACCATCAATACTAATTATCTCCAAAATCAAAATGTGTTTAATAGCCTAATTTTGGCCATTAATGTTCACCAAGAGACAAGCACACAGTAGCTTTGGGTTGTTTTTTTTTTTATATATGCCAAAAGGGAGCGGCCCAGCATATGAGTGATTCAGAGTCATTCAGTACCTTTCTTTGTTGCGTCGAGTTCATCTTTCAGTTTCCTGACCTCTTCTGTCAGATTTTTCTTATCCTCCTCCACACCACCCTTGACCTTCCCTCCCACTTCAGGCACTTCAACGCCCGCTTCCCGCAATTTCTGATGAAAAACAGTAAGCCATTTATTAGTCATATCATTGGTAATCAGCTATTTCGCAAAAGGTGTTGCTCTGAATTCCTAAAAATACTGAGAGGGTGTAAAATATGTGATAAAACAAGTGTCGACAGAGTCATGTTCAATGCTATTGTGAGCGATTTATTCTTGATTATTAATTTCCAATAACTAAAATCAAATTCCATCCAGCATTTTCAAATATATGCAGTTTATCACGTTTCAGAGGTTAATGGGTGGTAAACAGTTACTCGGAAGGATATTTTTAGCTTAAAATAAGGACAGGGATATAATTTGAAGATGTGAAAACATTTCACTGAAAACCCAAATCACTGTCCTTTTTACCGTTTCACAGGCCATTCATTAACATTTCAAGTTACAGGGAAAAAAAAAAACAAGTGCTCTATTTTCTGAGGATGGCAATGATTGGGTTTATCAATGATCTCCATCTGGGTCACCCGTTAGTGAGTAACCATCAACCCTCGACTTCCCATCCGATTGGCCTACATCTCATACAAACATAAAACATTCTCCAGAAATAAGCATGAAGTCTGTAGAATCACTAAATACACGAACACTGTAGAAATGATGTGATCAACTCAAACGACAAATGCTGTTGAATACAAAACCCTTTAACAGCGAAATTCAATCCAGTTACTACTGATAAAATCATTTCATGATTCAGCTATTCAAAAGTTGCTTATCTAAGCAGTAAACGATGGTTTTGAACAATATTACTATAAACGTTTATTTCAACTGACAAGGCAACAATCTGTTTAACATGCAACCATTAAGGCAGCATGTTTAATTCAACAACAGTAACATCATATTATTGCCACGTAAAAAAAATAGGAAAGACACTGGAAATACATTGAAAAAGGTCATGCATTGTGGGATAAAGCACCACATGCGCAGAGCAAATCCTGAGACCAAGCTGTCATCAATATTTGGATTTCCCAGAAGAGAAAGAGTAGAAATGTTAAATTATCTGCTAGAACTGTCCAGTTTGTTTTTTACTAAGCACAACTACAGTGAAATTGTGATTTCATGGGGTCATTAACTGGCTGAAATGTCAGTAACAGTCAGCAGTAACTAACAGACTCTTTCTCTGCTTACAAATTAACACATAACAGCATGAGGGACATTGTGGGACAGCTGTCAAGGGTCATGAAAGTTTCTCATAAAGGAAAGTAGTGAATATTTTAATGTTAAACCACTCAAGGTATGCGGCCCAAGGCACATAGACGTTTTTAAATGAGCCTTTTCAAAATGACCTGGACAAGGGAACAAACACGGGGGAACGTTGAACTTCATGTCAAACAAGGGAAAGATGTTTTCTGGCCCCAGGGAAGAACCAGATCTAGGACAGATGTTTTGGATGATGTTTCCTGCAGATATATATATATATATATATAAGGTTTAAATACAAATGTAAGCACTAAGATGAAAAGACTACCCTTCCTTGGGCATAGAGCAAAGTGAATAAAACTTTGAAATGACACAGTGCAACATTGTTTTTAATAAAAAATTTAATTAAATATATATTTTTAATAATTATTTGGCAATACCACCCCTCTTTGACCAGTCACAATCCTAAAGCTGTATGTTACAGATGCTTGCATTTTCTTTTAGTGGATAATAGACCAAAATAGAAAATACTGTGCCAAATATCTGAATCATTTATATACATGTGATGAATAAATGTCCATTAAAATAATAAAAAAAAAATTATAAATCAAGTAATATTACTGAAAACATACAAATGTCATTAAGAAATTGTATGGGCAATGATTAGATAAATTTATTATTGTTGTACTTGCATTTTTCTGTTATTGTTATTATTATTGAGTTAGTCATAAATGTATATTAAACAACAATATTATTATTATTATTATTAAATACTATGCAGGCACAGTGTAACACAATAGAATCCTCCCTTTGAAGTTCATCCAGATAATTTATGGATATTAATCAGTAAAAAACATTGTGTAAAATTGCCACACTTGTGACATCGCAACCACATGACTGCCTGAATTACGATATGTGGATGTTCGTCACACATAGCAAAGGTTATTTATCTATACAGTGAACAGTACAAGTAGCAAAAACGGCCTGCTAAATTCCCACAGAAAGGATGAAAAATGAACTGAGATAAAACCTCGATTAACATTTAAGTGGCCTTGCTAAAAAAAAAAAAGTAACATGCTGAAAGAATGGAAACCGAAATGACCAATTCCAACCCTCACGAAAATGATCAGTGCTTACCGATGGATCCATCTCGGCTAATTGCATTATGAATTATTAAAACACTATTTCACATAACTAATAGCTACAATATAACTGCATTTTAAGAAGCAGAGCCCTGCAAAATTCACAATCTAGTTGACGCTTGATTAAATGTGCGAGGCCTATAACACCTGCTTGGAGACCAACGATAGAGAGCGGTCGCCCCTGAACAGAGCTGAGAGATCGATACAGGCCCTTTAGGGGTCACGCGCTGGTCTCACCTCGTCCCCTCGCAGAACGAGCCCGTTAGCATCTACACATGGATTATGCGCTCGCGTCTATCAATAAAAACCGCAGGAAAACAATCACAAAGGCCGGGGTAGGTCATCTCGTCCCGTTCAAGGACACACGTTCTGTACAGACGCTTCAAGAACAAAGCGGCAAAGCACCGTACGCCGGAGATTTACAAGAGTCAAACTTCATTTACTAAATTGAAATATTCCACCATCTGTCATTCAGTACGGCTTGGGCTCTTGTTTATGGCTCGCTCTGCGGTGTTACAACATTAGACAGACGTGAATTACGGCGGTGTGTGTGTGTGTGATAACCCACGTGAGCAGTGCTACTGCATGGGGTGACAGCATGCAAAGATCAATGCGGTGACTTACTGCACGTCAGCACTGTAATTGAGCCACGCAGCGCTGATCTATCCCAGCATTCACCACGCTCAGGCATCCGCATACTGACTAACTACATGCGCTAAAGACAATATCGCAGCATGTGATAGCTGTTTTCAGGGCTTTTAATAACAAACTAGACGTGCAAGGAAATAGCGGCGTTTGCAAATGTCATACCATGTGTGGGACATTTCACCACTGTCATAATAATCGGTGCAATTTTTCTTTCTTGACTATAAGAATCGATAGGCATAGAAAGAGAGGAGTGTAAAAGAAGCTAAATATATATGCAACAAGCACCAGATCAATGACAATTTAGTATGTAAATACACTCACGAAATAAGACCAATTGCAA
The DNA here is from genome assembly GCF_018831695.1 of Puntigrus tetrazona. Classification (NCBI taxonomy): domain Eukaryota; kingdom Metazoa; phylum Chordata; class Actinopteri; order Cypriniformes; family Cyprinidae; genus Puntigrus; species Puntigrus tetrazona. The sequence continues at coordinate 4,420,450 of NC_056706.1, read as the reverse complement.
TTTGTGATGCAAATTTTTTTAGAATAAAAAAGGAATCTTAAGTAATATGAAAAGAAAAAACACTGTTACCTAAAAAACCCAAATGACCTTAGAAATGGCATCTTGGCAGCTAACAAATACATTTTAAGTGCCTAAATTAAAATAGTAACAACAAAAAGAACATAAAATTACTATGACATAGTAAAATTAAAAGGACAACAGAAATAAAAGCAGAAGCAAAACATTAATAAATACTAAATAATAAAGCTCATCTGAATTGAACATGAAAATGCCTCTAGAGAATATTAATGTAAAAATGCCGAGTTAAATCATAAGAGCTAGCGCATTACTTTGGAAGTCCTAAAACTAAATCAACTGCAAAATAAACTAGAATAAAATTAAGTAAAATACTAAGTTGAAAAAAGGGAAATTGAAGAGAAATAAAAAAAATCTAATAAAACACACTAGGAAGGTCACTGTGGAAAAATGTTCCAACTTAAATTTAAATATACAACAAAACACGCAAGACTAAATTTATCCATCAAGCTAAGCTCGCAATTAGTCTGTTTGTTAACCATTTATGTCTGAATTACCAGCAGCAGCTGAATACTCAGGGTCAGAGGTTTAGGGGAAAAAAACGTATTATAATATCCATACAGTGCTGTAATAATAACTAATCACTGGCAGACAGCCATGATGAAGTCAAGGCTGCCAGGAGCAGACACATGTCATCAGAGTGTCATCTTATGTATTCCACTCTCAGGGCACAAACTAGCACTCAGTGCCTTCTCCTTTCACTGCATTTGAAAAGACCTGTCAACATGGAGCTGCTCTATTGAACTAGAGTTCCACTCGACATTGTTTACACTGTCAGTATTTTAACAGACGTTAATTATACAAAGCGGTTGGCGATTCCCTTGAATTTCATTGAAAACCACTGATGTGAAAACCCACAAGTGTGTTTAAATGTCTCAACAGCACAATGATGAAAGTTATCAACCACTAAATCAAACCTCAAAATTACTTTTCCTACTTAAAGATGCAATCAACAATGCTTTCTTGATATCCAATACTATAATATTTTCCTACTCATATTCACACACACACACACACATATATATATATATATATATATATATATATATATATATATATATATATATATATATATATATATATACATACATATACATACACACACACACACACACATATATATATACATATGTATAACATATATATATACACACATATAACATATATATATACACACATATAATATATATATATACACACACATATAACATATATATATATATATATATATATACACACACACACACATATATATATATACATACACATATATATACATACACATATATATACATACATATATATATACATACATCATTATAAATATATATATATACACACATATAACATATATATATACACACATATAACATATATATATACACACATATAACATATATATATACACACATATAAATATATATATATATATATATATATATATATATATATATATATATATATATATATATATATATATATATATATATATATATATATAATTTGGAAAGTTTAATTATTAATCATGTACACTAAATGTTACCATTCATAATAAAAAAAGATGTTCCTTCAGCTATAGTTCAACAATATTTTACAATATTACCATTTCTGTATTTTTTAGCAAATAAAAGTGCCTTATTAAAAAAAACTAAATGAATAATAAATTAATTTATTAATTTTACCAAACACAAGCAAAAATGCTTAATTACATAAAATGCTTATTACTATTTAAAGTCATAAGGCCCTAAGACTTTGGCATTTTCTAACCATACACATTTCATAACACCAAAAACTGGCCAGTAACTCAACATTTGAAGTAATTTTACAAGCATTTGAAACTAGGGAAAGTATCCTGGGTCACTTTTGTTCACGTTCAAATCTTGTGTAAAATCAAATACCTATTTCTAGACATAATGTGAAACTCTGCCCTCCAGAGGTGAAATGCTAAATGTGCAGCACTGTGATGAACAATATTTCTCCCAGGGTGGACAAATGGAGAACACCTAACAAACCAGAATGACTCATGAGGACATGTGATGTTAAACCGTTACTAATGAAGTGCATGTGGGACAAAATAAACATGTAAGCACTCATTTAACAATGAAGGATCTTAAAATTACAATTCTGTCATCATTTAGTCATTCTCCTGTCTCGAGTCCATAAATTATTTATTTGAAATAGGTCACTAGTGCAGCTTACTGATGACTTCTTTTGTGTTACTCACAAACATTAACAATCGGAGTGAGCAAACAAGGACACAATCTTAATATTTGGGTGAACAGTTTAATACAGCATATTCATCACAGTCCAGGGTGCAATTGTCCCACCCACATGTCCTGTAGTTACACCATTTGTCATTAACCTGGCAGCAGGTTAAGGTTTCTGCTCCTTGGAAGCCTTTAGGGTCTTGAAAAAATGGCTTTTTTATGCACAACTCACTCACCTCCTGCAGTTTCTCATTTTCCTCCATGTACTTCTTTGCAGCATCATTTGCTCCCTCCGCCTGCTTCTTAAAGGCTTCATTAGAGGCCATCAGCGTAGCCTGCTGAGACAGCAGTGTGGCCAGACGTCTCAGCAGCCTGGAGGGAAAAAAACAACAACATGAACTCATCAGACACCAGTGGATTTACTAAACAGTCGGTGTGTATCTGATCGTTACAGCTCACCGCAGCAGCCTACGTTGCGGTTCTGTATTATACTGACATAGACTTTGGCATAATTATTGGTGCTTGAAAAGGCGATGGTCTCTATAACTATTATTTAAAAAAAACTCTAAATCTAAACTCTGAATTTCATGGCGTAACTCGTCCCACGCATTGGTGCCCCAGACATCGACTGGTTTATGATGGATGTTATTAACAAACAATTCGATATTAAACAATTTATAACACTTATGATTTTTATATAATTGATTTGACACCTGAAGAAGGCTGAAATGCATCAGTGTACAGATATTTAGGGATTTTTAATGTTTAAGATGGGGAGAACGTAAATAGGCTTTTTTTAAAAATTAGTAGTAGTATAGTGCTTTGGATTCTTCTTTTTTTTTGTAATAGATTCTATAGCACTTATTCGAAACATTCTACATTAAAACTATATGTAAAATGTATTATGATTCATTTATTGTGAAATTAAAATACTGGTTTTCTATTGTAATATATTTTACAGTATTTATTTCTTTGATACAAAGCTCGATTTTCTTCAGCCATTTTTACTCCAGCCCTCAGTATCACATGATCCTCCAGAAATCAATCTAATGTGCTGATTTATTATCAATGTTGTGAACAGTTTTATATTTTTTTGAAAGCTGCATCAGTTTTTACAGGACTCTTCGATGAATACAAAGTCTAATAGATCAGAACTTATTCAAGACTTAAGTCACTTTTTATCCATTTAACACATCCGTGCTGAAAAGTATTTCTTCTTTCAAAAAAAAGAAAAGAAAATTTAAATAAAATAATAAAAAATAAAAAAATAAATCACTGGCCCCAAAAATGTTAATGCTAGTGTATATTTCTCCAAATAAAATCTATTTCAAATACATACAAACTTTTTATTAATCAAAGAATCCAAAAAAAAAAATATGAAGCATAAGTATAAATCATGAAATTCAGAGTATGAGCACTTTGATGCACATATCTTCATTTGAATAATATATGTTAATTTACATGCAAATCTAAAAAGGGAGAAGTCAAATCTTAGCACACACACCTTTTTTCTAAGCGGACTACAGAAATATCATCTCTCTAAATAGTTCTATCCAAAATCTGAGACTAGGTTACTTAGCATCACTCCAGAAGCATGTGTGACACATCTAAGAAACACTGAAGTGCATTCATCACCAGCATAAGACAGCACGACAAACATCAGCATAAACAAATGAGTAACTACCGCTCGACCATAAGCAAATATCACATGGTTTTTACCAGCCTGAAAGCATCTAGCTTTTGCCTGTTCTCCTCACTCTACACAGTCAGCCGTCTACAGATGAGCTGAGAGATGCAGGCTGAGAAATCTGAACAGTGAGCTCAAACGCAGGGACTCCAGGCAGCGTGCATCACCTTCATGTCCACTTGTGTAAAAGTTCAAGGTTTGGTAAAAAGCTGGTGTGACCAAAATGCAGATGGACTGAGCCATGGACAACCGCAACTTGCATAAATGCAAGAGAAGCCCACAGTTCAGTCGAATGCTCCGAATATGAGGTGACCTAGAGATTCACTTTAACCTCTCCTGACTTTTAAATTGGCCAAATATGACAAAACTAGTCCTTTTTTAGTTGGCGCAAGTAATTCAAATAAAATATATTTATACTCAAATAAAAAAAAAAAAGTCCTTTTCAAAAACATTATCACAACAAATTGAAGGCAGCACAACAAATACTGCACATACTAATCATGTATAAATATTTTTTTTTCTTGCCAAAAAAATTATTCTACAAAACTAAAAGCAGGTTTCATTTTTCTCTCTCTTTCTAATAGTTTTTTTTGGTGGTGAATACGGTCTTTCTTGATATATTCTATGAGATTAAAAAAATATTACATTTCATTTTACGACAAAAAAAGTGTGTCTTGAATACTTGGATCATATTTAAGTGTAGATTTTTACAGTTTTAGAGTTTTTAAGAGTATAAAAAGGGAAAAAATAATGCAAAAAATACCTAATATCAGATGCATGGGTAAAATGATGAAAAGAGAAAAAAGTTCCAAAAATCCATTAAGATTTATTTACTTTATAAGACATCAGAGAATATCTCTTTAAATTAATTATGTATTACCCCACTAACACTTGTTGTCCTATTTTAAGCATAAACCTAACTAATATATTTAAGGTGTGACTGGACTGAGACAGAAAGACTCTATTCCATGTATACTGTCTATTTTTCAGTGTCTTGCATTAATTACTGAACTGCCATTTCAAGTATACATTGGAAATGTCTACACAGTTACTGCATCCTAACATGCCTGAAGCACATGTCAAGCCGTCATGTGACACTCCAGTCACCTTTGTGGCATCTGTTTGCTGGCAAGGTGAAGGAGGTCCGTTTTGTAACAAGAGTCGTGGCCTTTCGGCCAGTGAGAATGCCATGGAGGCTAAATATAATGCCCGTCACCAGTTGCTTGATCACATGTCCTGCAGCTGTCCATGTGATTACAAAAATGACACTCAAGCCCGGCAGTCAAGGGAAGTAGTATCGCTAATGGATGTAGTAGTCATCCGGCAGGATATAAATAACCTGCCATTCAGAGAAAACATGGTGAAACCCCTGTAAGGAAAAACTATGCAGAGCTGGGAGACTCTTAAATGTTACGTATAGAGCACAACAACAAACTGGCCAATCAGGACGTGGGAAGTTAAGTACCCAAGGATGAGGTTTGTGAATGGAAACAGTGTGGGGGGAACCCCCAACCGGCTCAAAATAGGATTCTTTCCATGTCTACTGTAATATGGCAGCATATTCTTCTCTCTTTGTGTCCCACACATATACAGTTCATTCACTTTTGTGACTACAAATAAAGACACTGCCTCCAATCGGGTGGGGGTGCAAGACAAATCTGTGCTGGAGAAATCAGAAAGCTAACTGGAATGAGAAGAAAGTAATTAATGCAACATTAATGGTTTATATTATATATTATATGGATAAATAACTAAATCAGTCCCAGGGTTAAAGAGAGGACCTGAAATAATTAAAAAAGTATTTAACCATTTTAACTTTTAAACTACTAACATTTTAGAAAACATAACATCACTAATATTATTTCAGTGATGAGCACTACAATTTTAGATATAACTTTCAATCTGTTTTGGTGGCATTTTATGAGCCTGTCTTTAAAAACGATGTATTAAATGCACAAACTATTTAATTAAACTAAAATTAAATGCGCAACATATTTAATTAAAATAGAATTGACTAACTATTGCATCACCCTGGTTGCCTCAACAAAAACCTCCTTTAGTCTTTATTAAAAATCTTTATTAAAAGGAAAGAATAGTATGCAAGACTGAAGTACACAATAAAGCTGTGAAAGACGATGGCTGTAAAAATATATTAAAATATATTGATGGGTTATTGGTTAACCACAGAATTAAAAGCAAAAATACATAAATCATTGACTTTCTGATAACAGAATCAACGTTTCTGGATTTTCAGACTGAATCACATTTTAAAATAAAAGTCTCTTAAGGCTACTATATAACTTTTCCTACCTAATATGCACATATTTGCATAGTATATTGCACATAAAAATAAAAAAAACTAACTAAATAAGTCTAGATTATTTATTTTCACCTGCCGGACGTGCAAAACATTTCAGCCATTTCACCTTTTGAAGTTCCCCCTTATCATCCTTATCATAACGTACAGTACAGTGTGTAATATATCTCATATCAATAACTTTGATAATATTTTAACTAAACATCACTGATAAAACTTCTTTTAGTGAGACATCAATAACCTATCTATCCTGAATATACTCGAGCAGGAGGGCCGTGTGATTTGATTGAGAGATGAGGTCTGCAGGGCTTCAACAGACTACAGTGACAGTCAGTTGAGGAAAAACCTAGTACAACCTGCAGCAGCACACCAAGAGTACTCATTTTAAACCCGGCAAGCACTTAATGACAGTATAAAAAACTCTTGGCTGGTAATTTTAGTGAGTCCTGCAATATTACGCAATGGTTACAATAAAATAACTGCATCTTCTTATAAATGCACTCCTCAGGGACAGAACGTGCTGAACCCAATGACCCTGTTTGAAGAATCCGGGTGAAGTTCTGTTTACAAGCTTGTTCCAGAATTCTGCTGGGAGCCCTCAACTAAAATGAAATCGGACCGCGTCGCGTAACCGATCGTGTTTGGAAACTGGTGCCAAAGCTCCGATGCCAACGAGAGACATGTTGAGGTGGGCAAGAGAGAAAATTGGAGAGACATGGGAGAAAAACACTCACAAACACAGGAGCAGAGCGAAGCCGGCGATGTATTCGTTCCTCTGGGCTCTGAAGAGTTTCATGTGGATGTGCTCAATGGCCACAGGGTTGTTGCTCAGATCCACTTTCTCTGTCACACTGTATTTTCTCACTTCTCTAAATGCATCTGTAGTGGCAGGAAAAAAAATTAATTCATAAATCTAGTTCAGTCAATGCAACACTCATAGCAAGAAATTGCTTAACTACATGTTTGTAAGGATGTAAAAATGGACATATTAAAAGTTAAATTTGTATTTAACTGAATTACTGCAGATTTTATTATTGCATTTAATCATTTATATAAATTCCCAAACTATCATCATTTACTCACCTTCAAGTATGAATTTCTTTATTCTCCCGAACACAAAGAAAGATATTTTGAAAAAATTTTGTAACCAGGCTGTTTTGGGTCACCATTGACTTCCGTAGTATGAAAAACAAAATACTATAGAAGTCAACGGTGACCCAAAACAGCCTTTGTGTTCGGCAGAACAAAGAAATCTTTATTTAATTAATTTTTGGGTGTACTGTTGCTTTAACACGTATACACACTACTGTCAGAAGGACGTGGCATCAGAAAGATTTCTGTCTTGGTTTTTGAATGTCTCTTATGCTCACCAAGGCTGCATTTATCCAAATAAAGAGTTGTATGTAAAGTATTACTACAAATATTACCAATTAAATATGTTTTAAAATCGAATTTACTCCTTTGACGTAATTCTGAATTTCTGACCACAAATGTTTTGAAAAGTAGTGTATGTTAATAGTCTTTTATGACTATATTTGTCATATAAGAACGAGTAGCTCTGCCAAGCTGCTGAAAAAGTAAGCATTGATATGTAAATATAGGCAGTCATATGATTATAACCGCATTATGACATCAGTCATAATGACAGCAATCATTTCTGAATGACCTGCTTTTGCAACTTAATATTATACTTCCTTTTCAGCGTCATATTGACTTAAAGTGCCACATAAAAATTTATGCAGAAAAGTTGAAGAAGACAACGCTGTGAGGTGTTTTCAAGCTCACCTATGAGCAGAAAGACAAGAATACAGATGATTACGATGAAGGCAGTGTTTCCATATGTTGTGATGACAGTGACGAGTCTAGACTTGAAAAATTTGCTCCATCTACAAAGGCAACAAAAGAGATAACACCTTAATAAACAGAGGGCAAAAGACCATATAAGATAACACTAATCTTTCTCAACAAGTCCAAAGAACATCATTAAGGTTTTACATTTCTCCTACAAAACAAAAACATATACACAGATGCCTTTGAGAAGATGTTTTTTCTGTGCAAAAACACCAATTCTTGTGTTTTTGTGTGTTTTTCTACGAAAATGTTGTTTACTAAGTGTCCCAACCTTGCAATCTTTAAACTGACTGAAAGGTCATGTGAATGCTTTTAAATAAAAAAAATATGACTCCCTCACAAGATTCGTTTCATGGAATAAAAGCAATGAACAGAATTGAATTATCCTGGTGGCACTGGAATCAAAACATCCAACTCAGCTCAACTAAATACGCAGAATGATTCGCGTTTTCGTGATGTAACACTGCAACAGTATTTCGCAAACAAATGGACAGACTTCAGTACTGGCAACACTCTGGGATCTTTCCTGGAAAGAGGTTAAGTTGAAGAGAACTGGTGCAAGAGAATAAAATGGATCAGAAGTGAAATAAGAGTTTTCAGAAAAGGATGACTATTATATGATGGGTTTGTTTCTTAATTAGATTTAGAGAAATTTAGCAAATTATCAAACATCTGATGTCATGTCACAAGACGTTAATTGAGGCGGTGTGGATTGCTGTGATGTTTTTATCAGCGGTTCGGACTCCCGTTCCGACGGCACCCATTCGCTGCAGAGCATCCATTGGTGAGCACATGATGGAATGCTACATTTCTCCAAACCTGTTCTGATGAGGAACCAAACTTATCTACATGACCTGAGGGTTAGTTTAGTTTCAGCAAAATTTCATTTTTGGGTGAAATGTCTTTCAGCAACATCAGAATCTCACCGTTTTGGCGAGATGAAAGGGACACACAGCAGTAGCACCGCAAACACCTCGGCGTACAGAAACGTAGCCACAGCCGTCCATTGAAGACTCATGGCGGCTACCTGCGAGTCTATGAGAACGTAGTGATCAGAATAACAGATTATATTACTAAGCAGACAGTGTAAGTATAAATTAGCAATAAATATAATATGCACAAGGTTTGGGAAGATGTAAGCCTAAACAGCACACCCATCATTTATGAAATGTATGAACAGCAGACACTCAAGTCCTTTGGTGATGCAAAATCTTAACTGATACAACAGCACCATCTTATGTCTACTACAGAATAGCCTCGGATTCAAGATTCAATCATCTCCGAGGCCTTCAGAAATCATGAGACACGGTCTATAACCAATTTCAAACACAAAGAAAGACTGCTTGGTTTGGTAGTAAATCATCTCAACTTATTAAAAGCCAGCACACAAAGCTTAAAAAAAAAAGGAAAACAACCAACTGAAGGTATACTAATCAAATACTTTAAATTATATCATAAAAATTAAAAGCTGGAAATCCAAAATTTGTTATAATAAAAGGAAGGAATAAATATTTAGCCCTCATCAAATACAACATACAAATTAATGACACACGTATTGCGTCAACTACATCTGTTTAGACCAGCTGCATATTAGAGGAAAATAAGACTTTAAGCTAGTAGGCTGTAATAGACATATATATATCTGTAAACATACGTAGGTATAACGGGAATACATATGTAAACAAACGCACAGACATAAACATGTCTCTGTCAGGGCAGTACAATACATGTGTAAATACGCTGTTATTTAAGGTATTAACCGCTTTAATAAGAGCTCTGTTTACGACTTAAGCGTAGATAATTAAACAATTGTATCAGGACTTACAGAATTCGAAGTAAAATCAGAAATATTCACAAACAGGCTTGCAGGAATGTGTCAAAACTTCTGATGCACCCTTGTTACACTACACGTTAATCTACTTCCGGTATGTGTGCCAACTCATTCCACACGTGACGACTTCCCGCGTCGTAGCCCGGAAATGCTAGCGTAAAAGTCTCCTTTCAATAAGACAGAACGAAATAAAATATACATGAACAATTAAAAGATAAAAAAAGCTTTATTTAAAGAATTAAAAACTAAAATTAAAGTAAAATATTCTTTAGTCTTCTGTTTTTTTTTTTGTGAGAATAACATGAGGGAAAAATCTGGCAAATGTGTGTAAACGTCAGAGATGTTGGAGTTACTCTTCCCAAAATCGATTAAAGATCATTAATTTGATGACATATTTGCGTAATAACATAAACTAGGCCAATCACATTCAAAACAATGTTTATTCCATACATGAATGCAACCATATTATTCATGACTTGATATGATTAAACGTTTAGTTTAGTTTTAGATCTGCTCCCTTGAATAGTGACACAATAAGGCAATAATATGTTCAAGAGCCCACTGCTTTTCACATTTCACTGCTAAGCAGTAAAAATATAGCTATATTAAAATCAAACTCATCCAAAAAGACCACTCCGACTATGCATACACAATGTGTTTAGGGCAGAAATTCTGTTGCAATCTAAAGAAGTGGACTCTTTATTGACAAGTATAACATAAAAAAGTGAACTTTGGAGAAAATATGATCTTTAAAAGTGTATGTGTAAAGCACATAAAACAACTGAAATGCAAAAGGCACTACAAAAAGCACAAGGCACTATTGAAGCATTAATGAATACACAATATAGAAAAACATATTTAGTAAAAAACAAACGTACAAAAGTACTATACTATACGATTATTTCACAAGGCAGCACCCTTTTGAATTCCATACATGAGGATTTTCATTCATTTTGCCAGTTCCAGCGTACAAAACATAATGTTCACATTAGCATAACTTCAGTCAGTCACAAAATCAAATGCATCACAATAGTGAGGTATCAGCATAAATATGAGGTTCCATAAAGTAAGTCAGCACAGTTTAGTTTAGAAGTACCATCATTCATAACGGAGTTTAATATTGTGAGCATAATAAGGCACTTGAAATATAACCCTCATCTTTTCCTTTGGAAATAGGGCAGGAGTGTAGGACCTGCAGGCATAATGTGTTCTCATCATATTTTCTCATTTATCATGTTTCTTCAATTTCCTTTCTTCTTTCCTGGAGCCTTGGGACTAAACGTAACAGAAGAGAGAAGAAAACAACACGTTAATTGTGCATTTAAAAGAAAAACAATGAGCAATTGTGTGTTATATATTTATGTGCTAGATCACATTATTTGTATGTGTTTTATCACAAATGCTTGTTTTTACACAATTAAGTCAATACATCTTGTAAAACATACCCACAATGTCACATTGTTCATTGGGAAATGTGTATCTTTTGCTTGCATTTTAATGGTAATTTTACAAAACGAAAAATTAAATTAAATATATATACCCTCATTACACAGTACATACTTGAAAGTATGTGGACACACCTTTCTAATTGACAGATATTTCAATGATAAATAAACATCACAATAAAAACATCATAATAATTTACCGGTAACGTCTTACTGGCAAACAGCTTTTCACTTTACAAGATGTCAATTGAAGAATTATAGTGATTTTTTTTCAGCAGTTTTGACAGCACCCATTACTTATATAGACTTATTTTTTTCATTTTGACGGCACCCATTCACTGCAAAGGATTCATTGGTGAGCAAGTGGTGTAATGCTAAATAATAGATGTACTCATATATATAAATAAACTCATCTACATCTAGGATGAACTGATGCCGAGTAAATATTCAGCAAATTTACAATTTTGAGTGAACTGTTCAGTTTTTGAATTTTTCTGCATGGCAGTGTCCCTCATGCAAGGTCCATGAAGATGATATTTGCTCCATATTTGCCAGAAGGGTGGAGGACTAGATAAAGAATGAACTTCCTAATTAATTAAAATGTTCATGGAAAGTTTAACAAGCATGGGTGCGGTGTTAAAGTTTCTTCATACATTTAGCCATGCAGTTTATTTATATAAAAGTTAGAAGAGCTCAGTTAGCGGTTAGTATCCTCATGCAGCGAAAGCACCTCAGATAACCGGTTCTGCTTGCATTTTTTGATGTCAGCATGTGCCCTGAAAAACCAGCTTTTCACGTTTGAAAGCTGATTTTGTGGTGTTTTTCAGGTAGTTTGATGTATAACTGCTCAGTCAGGAAATCATGATTAAATAACTCATATTAAATGAATTACTAAAATGTTTGAAACATTGTTTTGCTTGTGCATCACTGCATTTAATTCATGCTGATTTAAATTAAAATATACCTGTTTAAATTGCTATATAACAGAAATTAGAACCACTAACAACATATAGGATTTACAAAAAACAAACTCAAAAACCCCAGTGAAAAATACACCTATTACATTCTCAAAGCAATATAAATACAGGAGAAATTACAAAATTATTGACTTAATTTTTCTAAATATGTTTTTTTTTAATTATTATTTATTGCTTTGATTATTGTGACCTTTTCATCTACACTGGGGTTATACACACACGCACACACAAGAAAGATTGACTTTCGAGGCTCATATAAGAAACAGAAACTCTATTCTCTATTTCATGTTTATTGTCAGCCTCAAGAAAGAGGCCACTATAAGAAATAAGCCACCAGAGGCTGTACTTCAACTCTTCACAGACTATTTACAATATAGATCATAGTGCCAGAGACAGGGCTGAACAGAGACCGTCCTTGATTTATCAGCCGTCATGATGAAATCTCTGCAGTCTTTCTGCAATCAGGAGGTGATAACAGTTGTCACAGAACACAAAAATGAAACAAAAGAAATCTCAACTGGACATGTGCAATGTTTCGTATTTTTGTACATGCGATCACTTTCAGCTCAGGTTTTTATTATCAGTTCTATTCAGCAATGAGCCAAAAGAAAACAAAGTCAGATTTTCCAGTTCACGTTGTACTTGTTTCTTTGCGATGCGCCGAAAACACTCATCTTTTGTAACCCCTAATATTCATGATGACGTATCTTTAAGTGTCACGTTCTGATATACCGTCTCCATAACAATCTCTCATGAACGAATATGAAAGATTTACATGATGGTCAGCGTCACGCACAAGTGTTTATTGTCAGAAAATGGCTTGGTATATTCTCACGTACCCAAACACACACAGACGCACTCTAGACTATAGACAACACGTATAACCACACAATCACTTTAGCTGCCTGAGGCCACTCTCGGCTCATTAGTTTCTGAAAAAGTCTCTGAAAAATAACTCACTGATGGAGTTTAAGATCTAGACTTTTAGCTTTAAAGCTGCAGGAAACTAATAACGTTACAATTTGTGAATTAAAGTCAACATGAAATGCCATTTACAACTCTTTTTTTTTTTTTTTTTTTAATGATAACGTACATGTACATATAATATGCACTGATATGATTATGTAAAGTGAGCATTACATAAACTGCTGGTCAAATGTTTGGAATAATTATTGCCTCAATCTCACCAAGGCTGCATTTATAACAATCAAACACACACAATAAAATACTGAATAAAATGAATAATATATATATATATATATATATATATATATATATAAATAAAATGTAACGGAGACATACATTTGATAAGGATCACTAAACTGCATTTATTAGAAACAGATTTTATTTGTAAAATGATAAATGTCTTCATTAACTGTAACTTGGGACAAATTTAATGCATCCACCCAATAAAAAAAAATTTTTTTAAATTTAAAAAAATTATTACTATTATTTAGTTATTTTCTTTTAAACTAGCACTTGACCCAAAATGAGTGGTTGCGTATCACGGTTTTCATAAAAAATATTAAGCAGCACATTGATAAGAAGAAATGTTTCTTGACATTGAACGTGCCACTGAAAACTGCATTAATGGTGCTAAAAAATTCAGCTTTGATTAAAGAAATAAATTACATTTAAAAATTTTACAATAGGAAAAAATATTTTCAGCTTTAATAATAATTTACAATATTATGTTATTAATTACTGTACTTAAATCAAATAAATGCAGCCTTTTAAAAAAACATCTTAATTATTCCAAACATTTAGGCACAAGTTTAAACGGGAATAATTTTATATTTATCACTTTCAGTATCAGTATATTAACATCCATTAAATTTCTGCATTCCCTATTTAAATATAGTTTTGAATATGGGCAAATTGTTACATTTAGATAAAACATTACAAAGTCCCACAGCATGCACAGCATCATGTAATAAATTAAACGTTTGTTGAGTCGTTTACATTTCACGTTGACTTTAAAAGAAACAAAAAAGAAAGAAAGAGTCAAATGGTGCATGTAAACAACCAAAGTAAGTAAACCGAATCACTGCGGGCCACGTTTCTTCATCCAAAACGGTCTACCAACTAAATTCATCATTTAGCAATCAAGCAGCACTTAACCCAGTCCTTTGATATTACATGTATCCTAACATGCGCATAAAACCCATATTCGAGCAACAAAACCTCTTCACCAAACCACTACCATATACTTCCCCCGAACCCTAACGTGTGATCCATCACCTGTTGTTGGTCACCAAATGAGCATATTTGCTACTGCAAAGACAGAAAATAAAACATTCATTTTGTATCAGGACGTGCTCTTGAGGTGTGTGTGGGGATTTACTGAGAACAGTTTTGGCATATTTGTATCAAATATGTGCACAAAAGTCTTTGTACAATACATAACATAAATCCACAAATATTGAATCATTTTTTGCATCATAAAAAGAAGATATAGTATTTTGATATTATGTACAGTGTAAGAACTATATTAACATTTTATAGTTACCATTCAGTCACAAGTTGATTGAGAAAGGCACAGCATTAACCGTTTTGTTGGTTAAGCGAAACTAGTCCCCCTCACACAGAGACACACACATATGTGCACACAAAGGAAACGACCTTCATTAAGGTGCCATTTGGTTAGAAGATGACAAGGTTAGTCCATTTCCACCACAGAAAAGAGTGGAAAAAGCCAAAGACGAGGGCGGCAAAGCAAGAATCCACTCGTGTGAACAAAGCGTTAAGTGATTGCCAGTCAAATATTTAACCAGTTCTGTAGTCGAATTCAAGATTGAATCGAGCTCAGTATCAATTAGCGGCCATCTCCAGACTTTTGAGGATGGCAACCCTTAACAAATTGCATTATGGGTAAGGAGGACTGGCAGAGATAAATGTTTGAGAACAATGTACGTTCCTGCGAGCTGATTTTAAAAGCATCCCTTTACCCGACACCTCAAAAAAAATCACTCAGAATTAGACCAAACTCAACACGCCGGCAACAAAGTGCCACATAACCGCTACAGACACGCACAAACCAAGCTCTTTGCCTCTGTACAAACGTTATAGGTATTGCCATGAGGTATTGCAGTGTTTTAAACAGAAACACGGCAGACATTCACACAGCTTTTCATCTTTGTCTCTATTTACACGGCTAACAATGATTTTGGCAAAGAACTTGCAGCGTGTAGAAGCAGCTGTGAGCGAATCTCACAAAAACCTGTCCGAAATGATACCTGGGATAAATCTGACACTAAAATCAAAAGAAAACAAACCAAAATTGTATAAATATTTTTTACTTTTTAAATAAGACGATTTAAGCCTGTTTCCGTGGACCTTAAAGAGTGACTTTTTGCACTGATTTTTTATTTTTTTTTCCCAATGCAAGTTTGTTTCTATTTACTTATTTGCATTGAATTAATACCAATTAGAGTTAAATGTGCTTAAATTTCACAATGAAAACATTTGTATTGGTACTTAATAGTACTTAATTTATTTCTCTGCATGTAGAAGAAGTTATCGTCTAGGTTTTGTGTGATTCACCCATTAGTTTTCAAGTCAACCCAGCCCAATGTTCCTCCGCTCAGCAGTAGCCTGGCAATTATGTTCTCATCTTCTTCCCCAAGATTGAGCTGTATAACAGGAAAAAGCTGTTTAAGGCAAACAGGGAAGGTATGTGAAGACGTTTGAGAGAGAGAGAGATATGCCCACAAAGAGGAAAAAATGCCACTGCTTGTTTTTGGTATTAAAAAAAAGTAAAACTGAAAACCCCAAAACCCACATCTACGCCTCTCCGGTTTGTGCTTTCCAAATGAATTAACAGCCGTGTTCACCAAAGACCTAGTCTGAACCGGATGGTTAAGTGTTTACAGAAGCACCCAAACCCACAGCAGCAGAGAGAAAAAACGAGAGAGAGGAGAGAGTTAGGACTTCCACCGAGAGAGGTAAAAGCGATTAATGGAAGGGCACACAGATTTCATTTCACCAGCACTGACTTTGGGAGGAAAGCTTCCAGCTCCGAGTCTCCTCCTTTGCTGTGACTAGATGAAGATGTGCTGGTGCTGGAAGTGCTGGAGTTTGGTTTGGGGAGACTGTACATATAGACAGCTCCTATGACCAATCCTGCGCCCAGTGTGAAGACCAGGTCCACGTGGAAGCCGAAGAGGTAGACGGACGTGATCGTGGACACGATGATGGAAAAAGAGGTGGCGAAACCTTTGAGAATGTTGTCTGCGTATTTTACCACAACAGCTACCAGGAGGCCGCCGAAGGCCTGGTTGAAGATGACGCCCCACACCATGGGCGTGTAGCCGAAGAGGAAGCCTTTCTCGGCGATGGCAGCGCCGTCGTTCCACCACATGCCGAGGAGACCCAACACTGTCCCGAAGATCCCGAGCTGGATGTTTCTCATCCACACCGAGGCCGAGCTGCCCTTCAAGATTTTTTCAAAGTAAACTCCAGCAAACCCGGAGGACAAGCAGGAGATTATCACAGACACCAGGCCCTTGAAGTAGTTCTGGTTGGTGCTGGTCACGGCCTCCTTCTGTTTCCCGCCCTCCTGCTCCACCTGGACGATTGCCACGCCGGAGAACAGCAGCACTAATGAGATCCACTGCATTTTAGACAGACTCTTGCGCAGCATGAGCACGGAAAATAACGCCGTGGTCAAGATCTTCAGCTGATATGTGACCTGCAGGAAAATAAAAAGGCATTAGATAAAAAAATTTTTATTTGTATCATTGTGTTCAAACGGTTTCTATTCATTTATATAAAACTCTTAATCGACAATATATTACATATATTTATTTAGTAAAACGTAGCATAGAAATAGTGCTGGTATTGTTGACTAAAATGGTTTTCAGTTACTTAAAGTAAAATAAACAAATATTATTAAAGTGAAATTAAAATTAAAGCTATAGAAATTGTACAGAACTGTATAGAATTAAAGCTAATAAAGTCACAAAGCAAAATGAGTAACAATTTAAATAAACTGATGTTGATAAGTATTATAATATGATAAACTGGCCTTTTAACAAAAATTGTAAAACCCAACGTATTTTAAATCATTAGTGATGGATCATGTGAGATTCATCTCGATTAATCAATTCAAAATAAACATTTTTTGTATAATGTGTATATGTATTATTTATTAGATAAATACACACATACAGCATAGATTTCGACGATATTCACATGTCTACATTGATATTCATATAATTTATATTATCAATAAGTATATTTAAAATATAACCATAACATCCTTCTGAATTGTATGCATGCATGTGTATTTACTTACCAACTCTTATATTAAACATTTCAAAACTACTTTACCGCAATGGAAGTAATCAGAAAAAGGATAGGAAGTTGTTAAATTACAACTTTAACTAACATTATCAGCAGGCTTAAAGTGTCACAAAAGTCTGGGAAAGTATGGGAAAAGGTGCGAATCTCTTAAGAGAGAGAAAGGTGAAAGAAGAGCATGAGCAAACCGTGGAGCAGCCTCACCTGAAAAGTGGCTGCTGGTAAATTAGAAATTGCCACATATTGCAGGTTGTTCTGTAAGGTGTAGATGAGCGACGGAACCGCTAACTTCAGCGTGTCCAAATACTGTACGACTATAGAGTCATACAACAACGATACGAACGATTTCACGTTACCTGTATTTACAAAAAAAACAAGAAAGGACACATTATCATCAGACACGCTGCTGCAATGCTCCTACTAATAAAAGCAATAATAAAATAATATAATAAAATCTAAAAAATAAAATATATACATTCATTTTTAGTACTACTAATTGTTTTTTTTTTCTTTTAGGATCACCAAGACTGCATTTATTTGATCGTAAACACTTTTTTTTAACAGTATGAATACATGTCACTTTTGATCACTTTAATATAAATATTAATTTCTTTTAAAAAAAACCTATATAGACCTATATAGTCAGCAAGTGAATGTCATTCAAATATTAGAATGACTAGACATTAGTTATGATATTTAAGCAACTTTTACAAAAACATTACAGGTGTGCATCATGACACATAAAAATGACATGACATATTTTAAGATATTTTCAGCTGAGAGAGCTCAAGCATGCAGTTTAGTCTGGGCTCTTAAGCCTTATTGGTTCCTGTGAGCACACCTCTTTTCTGTATCAGGGTGATGACGAGACAGGTGAAGACTTTAAGAACTTCTGCCATAACCACGGCTGATGTGGTGTAGAAATGATCCCCCGGCAACGTCCGCACGTATCGGATGCTGAGGATGAGCGATGCATTCTGGACCACCAGGATGGCCAAACTGATGTACTTCAACTTCCTATTGACTGCAAAAGACATAATCTTTTAGTCGTGATCTTTTAGTCCAAACCAGGCCCTTTACTGCCAGCGTGAAACCGGAATAACTGGAGGCTAAATGAACAGAACTGAACACTGACGTCAGCATGGCAGCATTTCAATATTTCTGAACGAGTCTAGTCAATGTTTAGTTTGTGTTTTCAGTTAGGACACACCCGTACACGTCGACAGCGGGCGAACGTTTGCTCAATCCAGGGGCGACACCCTGCTTACAAACGCTTCATTCATTCATTCACCGGGCACTTTTTCTAGTTCATTTATTAGCCAAAGCAAACCAGGTACCAAACTGCAATGCTATCCGAGTTAAATGACAAAACGAAAATCAGAGGTATCAATAAAACCAAAAAAAAAATACAAAACGGAAATTGTGTTATTATTACAGATTTACATATTTAAGCTCAAGTTTCTAGAGAAAGCATGTGGCACGCTGCAGACATAATGAACAGGAACTGTGAAACTCATAAACTCGTTCTGCTGGTTTACAGTGCGCGGAGGTCTTTTCTTCTGCCGAGTATGTCATAAATGCAGACGGACCGAGAGAAGTAAAACACACCCTCTGCATCAACGTCTGCAAGATGACGACGACTGGCAGGACAACGCGTTTGACTGAGGAAATACAAACCTCCTTGAGAAAAATCACATCCCTTTTACTGCATGACATCTATGACGACACAAGCCCTAGAGACTGTAGCAGCAGTCCAAAGCAGTAATGTAGATTTATATTAATTTGTTCATTCATATACGTCACAATAAATGATTCGTTTTTACATCTCGAGATGCAGAGCAAACGCCTTACACTCTTCCGGAATTCTCTCACCACATGCATTTCCAATACAGTTTGTTTTTAGGATAAGCGCATCTATTTATAAGGTTATTAGCAGTGATATTTTATGAAATTAACACAGAACTAACCACTAACACTAAAAACCACACTAGATTAATAAAGGCTGCACAAATGTGCGTTCCTTTTTACGTAAGCATAAAAATGTTTTAATATTTGTTCAGAAAACTAAATAACGCACTTTCTCAAAGTACATTTGGAAAAGACTATATTTTTGAAGTAAAGGTACCGTTTTCCTTTGCAATATAGTGAACATGTTGCATCTAGCTCCTGACTAAACCATAAAGACTGATGTAAATAATAATCTTTGTATTTTACTATACTTTTACTATCTTACTAAATACTTAAAAGTCCGCCATACTCATGAACCATTGTATCTATACTCATTTTGTTTATGTAGATTTTGATATCATATGGTAATACTTCAATACCATTATACAGACTATTTACATTTTTCGTTATTTACATTATCCTCATTCACTATAATCTTGATATACGTCCAACAGACACAGCCATATCAAAGTAAGCCTTAATTACAGGTGACTAGGGAATTTGGGTGGTAACTATGGTTACCAATGTTAATTTTCCAACAGTCGACGTGACTTCTTCGTTGAAACGAAGAAGCTTTCAGTCCTTAAGCTTTCAGAAGTTGAAAAATAAAAATAAAACACAGTTACCCACCTTCATTCTGTCTTCGGGTGGAGGTTTTATCTTCAGTGCTTCTGTTAGGACTCTCATTGCCCGCTGCTGCCATCATCATCACCAATAAACATGAACCCCAATCTGTCCACGAACTACGCTCGATCCGTAACGACTACAGAGCTCAATGACAACTTCCCCACCTCTGCCCCATGAAACAGCTCGCAAATGCGGCGAACGAGGTGGAAAACGATCAGAGCCGCTCGAGGGAAAGTGTTGACGTCCCCAAACACACAAGAACTTCCTGTTACGCGTCTTCTTCGCGCTCTCGCGGTCTCCGTTGTGAAAACCCTTTAGCGCCGCCTGCAGGCGGATCAAACCAATAACTCGAGCTAAGAAATAAGATTCAAGATTCAAGATTTTATTTGTCACATACAGTTTGTACAAGCAACAACTTGGTCTGGTACATTCCAAGACTGTGCAAAAGAGAAAGAAAGAAATGTATTTAAATAAACTGCGGTTTAAAAACGCACCACAAAATTATTGCGGTATTAGCATTGCATTTAATATGGAGTACCTGTAAAACATTATGCATGCATATGATAATCGTACATACCAAATAATGTGGTATCAGTATCACCTCATTATTTTAAAATTATATCACCCTAGTACTTTTTAAATAAATAAGATATGGTACCATTTTCTTATATAGACATTTTATATTGTAATTATGCAACTCATGGAGGATTAAGGATTTTTTAAGTTCTGCATTGAAGGAAAAAATATTTGTAATAATATAATATTTATCAAATTATTTTAGTAGCTACTGCACTATTCACAAAAACTATTTGTATAATTTCCATAGGCCATGCACTTAATTAAATCTCATATTACTAGTGATATCTGACACTATTTTATTAACAGCTGATTTTACTTGTAGCCAACAATGTAATAAATTGACAATAATAAATGCAAATATTATTGTAATCGCATAGTGTTTCTTTATTATTTTCGTTTTTTGGAAGAAAAAGACAGAACATACACATTTGCCACAAATTAAGATATAATAGTAAAAAGAGTCACTTAAAAGGAACACCTTGTGACTACTGTATTTACAGTGAAACGGTTCTGCCAATCCAAGCAATGTCATAAAAACTGGCTTCTCCGGTCCTCTGCATCGTAATGACAAACAGACAAGTGAGAACTTTAAGTATCTCTGCCGTCACAACAGCAGATGTGGCCAAGAAACCAGGCAACGTCCACGCATAGCTGATGCTGAGGATGAGCGACACATTCTGAATCATCAGAATCACCAGACCGATGAACTTCATTAGCCTCGCTGCAAGAGACACGGGAGAGATATTTAGATCTAAACAGCAGCGTTGCAGACTTTTCTCCTTTTTCTGAATGTAGCCAGTCACTATCATCAGTTGAAGGCGCACCTAAACAGATGGACGTTTGCTTCATCCAGCACAGATGATATTTACTCTGTAGCATGTTGAAACAATATCCTTGCGGTTAATGCATCGGTGTCATTAGACTGAGAAGTAATACTAGAATGTGAGGATTAAAGCTGGAAACATTGCATTATTAAAAATGGGAAGGGGGGAATAAGTATGGTTCCAGTGGATAAGCATGCATGAACATTTGGTTTCTCTGTTTTACAATGATCTTTTTCCTCCGATGGCCACATTATAAAGCTCCAAACAACATGGTACTTTCATAAGGATGGCATGATAGGCTTATACCTACCATGGTACTTTTTAGTACTTTTTGAATGAATCATGGTTTTCTTTAAAATACCATGGAGTACCAAGTAATCACTACCCAAAAAAAGAACATGGGCGACGAATATGTTCATTATCATGACGCCAAAGCATCGAGTTTTTAAAAGGGAATTCACCGCAGATGTTTTTTAATTATTACTATTCTAAAAGTTAGCTGTCATGCAGCAATTTGTTAGATTCTACACGATAAGAGAAAACAAAAAAGGGGGGTTGTGGGGAAGGGGGGTGGAATTACGAAAACTCCAATATCCATAATGCACAGGGCTCGAGCGGACTAAACGTTAGCGGGGATACAAAAATGCGGAAGTAGAATCTGTAGTTTCCGCAACTTTTGATCGCTTAACTTTTCCTAACAAAAAAACGGGGATATCTCGGTGCAGGTAACACGCAAAAATAACACACATTGTCTCACTTACTATGACACCGACATTGTAACAGTACAAAGGATGAAACTATGTTCCTTACCGTGCTCCAGTCCTCGGGTGGATGTTTTATCTTCATTGCTTCTGTGTGAGATTTTACCGACCGCTGCTGTCAGCATCTTCATCAATAAGCACGAACTCCAGCCTTTCCACAAACTTTGACAATACGCTCGGTCTGTAAGGGTTACAGAGCTTAATGCTGAATTCTCTGCCGCTGCTCTATGAAACACATCAAATGAGGTCAAGAAAAGGGTTAATATCCCACAAAGTCACTTCCCCTAACGGCCCGTGGGAGTTTTTTTCTTCTTTATTTTCCATTTTTAAATTTTTATGGAAACGTGATAGGTTACTAGCTTAACTTATAATTAGCTTAACGATCCTACTAATACTGTGGGGGAAAATAGCACAGATAAAAAACATTCTTTTGATTGCGCCAAAGAATTATTGCACTGCATTACAGGAACCAGTAGGGGGCGGCAGCACATACAAATTCCGCATAGATGCAATCGTGCACACATCTGCATTCCATTTTTTAACCAAATATCAGTTTAAACAAAAAAATTGACGTCATATCGACTTCTAATAAAACTAATGGCATCTGTTATTTCCCGCATTCCCTCTCAAACAGAGCGACCGCAGGCCTGTACCCTTATTTACTGGGGCATCTTTAAATTGCCTGGGTGTCAGTTGCAGACGTTAAACCATGTGGAAAAGTCAGTTCTGTCAGTACAGTAAAGCCTGCACGTGCGAAAATATTCCTGCTTCACTTGTCGGGAATAACTAACCTGAAAGGTTGGACTGGAGAGGCCTGTTTAAAAATTCCCTTAAAGTGATAAATAGAAAACTATGATCACTGATATGGCTGGAGTTTCTCGTTTTTGTTCTTATTTGCACGAGCAAAACCGGACAGAAAAGATAAGACAGGTGTTTCTTTAAATATAGACGGCTCGCATCTATATTTTTTATTCATAGAATCTCTTAAATTAAACATCATGTGACAACAGCCACAGCACATCGTTGAATACACAAGTATTTACAGCAAATGTTTGTGCCAATCCAAGCAAAAAACGCCAGGATTTTATTTTTTTTATGACAAGAAAAAAGAAAACTGACTGTATCGAAAATACCCCAGTGTTTACGTGGATCCGTTTACATGTCATGTTAGGAAAGGTCTGACGCGAACATGTTCAAAGTCTATTTTCGGAGATTTTAAAGTCTCGGATCAAACGATTCGAACATGCCAATGCTGTTTCGGCTCCAAGAAAATCACTTACGAATTTAAGAGTCTCGCTTTGCTTCCAGATTTCAAATCTGAATCAAACGAATCTGGCATTATGCGTGTTTGCCTCGCAGTAAGGCAGATCTCTCTGGCGAGTGATCAGACGATTAGGAAAAGCCCACGGGCCCTTTTTTAGTAAACATCAACAGTGGGTTAGTGGTTGAAACCCTAGTTAGTTAACATGCTGACTTTTGGGAACTTCAAACAAAATGACACACAGCCGAGTTTGATCAGTACAAAGCCTCCTGACAGCATTCTTTAAGTTACAGCGCAGGTATGTGACAAACAATACAGACAGAAACCAAAAGCCAGCTTAGTAATGGCTCTGAGGAATCCATCTAGGGAATCGGTTCATTTAGAGTAAACAGGATCCACAGGAATGTTCCTCTTCTCTTCTGTCGCACCTTCTTTGAGAAAGCGTGTTGATCAATGGGAACAGATTCACGCCAGCCCGAATTATTGTTCCGCCGGGCCCCCCGTCAAAAGACTGGAAAGCGGATCCAGTCTTTTTGAATCCCCTTAGAACAGGGAGAGAATATCACTGTACAACAGAAACCTGTAAAACCAGGTATCATCGCAGTCTGGTAAATAACTGCGGTAAATAGTCCACCTACTGTCGTTTAAGTCAGTTAGAACTTCAAAACAACCAACAAAACAAGACGAACACAGTTTACCGCTTCTGAAATTCTCGCAAAAAATAAATTATTACGTGGTTGAAAAAAAAAAATAAATACAATAAATACAAAAAAAAGTCGCACTGAGCTGTGATGGTTGTAGTTGTGGGAAATATTCGTTCATAAAGTAAACCTGCAGCAATCCAGGGCCGAATAGAAGCATAGATCCCGAGTCCAAATGAAACAACAAAAAAACGTTGAAGGCAGTCAAACAAAAAAAATAAATAAGGAAGAATCCAGAAGCCAGCAACTAGAGTTCAGGAAGTCCAGTGTGTGAAACAAAACAGTGTGTGTGTGTGTGAAAATTCTGAAACGAGTCCAAAGTCTTTTGGGATTTAAAGGCTTTGCTTAATATTGCTTTCTGCTTGCAAATCTCCAATGTCCTCGGTGCTCTCCATCATCCAAGGATGCTGCAAAATCTGCTCCAGACTGGGCCGTTCCTCCGGCCTGTACGAAAGGCACCAGTGAATCAGAGACTGGCATTCTGAAACGCAAAAAATGAATGTTGAATGTACCTGGCATTGTATACTGCAGATGTGACAAACGGCTCACATTGTAAATGTTCTTAAGTGACAAATCTGCTTGATTACGCTGAAAAATCATTCGATTTCCATAATGTGAAGTATTTGCAAGTGCAAAACGAGATTAACATGTCGGACAGGACTTATTTTTCCCATCAGTTTTTCACACTACTGGACATTTCATTGAAGAACGTTTAAGGGATAATGACCATAATATTACACTTGAATTTTGCAAGTACGTATTCGGAAAAAACGACGGCGATCAAACCCATTCACTTATATATAGCGTGGACAAATACAATAGAAGTAAAATCTCCTTTCACTTTCTTTCAAAAACAGTCATACAGGTTTGAAACGCGAGGGTGTGTAAATGATACTAGAATTTTTCACATTCGGGCGTACTGTCTCTTTAAGAAGGTAGGTTCACTTTCGTTTGCGGGCTCACCTTTGGAGATGCGTTTAGTGAAACTCGGAGTGCCGTGTACAATGTCAGCGTCCCGCTCAAAGGGAATGTCTCCGCAGACCATGTCAAAGAGAAGTACCCCCAGCGACCACACGGTGAGCGGACGAGCGCTGTAGCGCTGCTGGAGGATCCACTCCGGAGGGCTGTAGACTCTGGTCCCTGAACGCACAGAGAGGCGGTTAGAAACCGGATTCGTGCTGAATTCACGCATGCAATCACCCAAAGAGCCGCCTTACCTTCAAAGTCAGTGTAAACGGAGTCCTTCAGTAGAGCACCAGATCCGAAGTCAATGATTTTGACGTCTCCGGTGCGAGTGTCGACGAGGATGTTCTCGTCTTTGATGTCCCGGTGCACGATTCCCTTAGAGTGGCAGAACTGCAGGGCCTCGATTACCTGTTTGAAGAATCTGTAAAAGAGACAGTTCTCGTCAGCGTCGCGGCTCGCTGCTAGAACCGAGCGGCAAAAGACTGTCGCTTTTTTTCCCGCACCTCTGCGCAACCGGCTCCTCCAGGGCCCCGCGTTCAGTGATGAAGTCGAACAGATCCTGGCACTGCTGGGGCTTCTCAAACACGATGAGGTACCCCTGACCTGGCATCTCAAACCAGTCGAGCATCCGGATGATGCCGCGGTGACCGGCCGGCGACCCTCCACCCAGACGCAGGAGCAGGGCGATCTCCATGGGGACTTTGTTCGCTGTAGCAGGCTACGAAAGATAAATCGAAAAACAAGGGCCGTTATTCATTTTGGATAAACTTTCCACCATAAAAAAATGCATAGAAAAGTTCCACATAGGGCACTGCAGGTGTAAACCTGGGTTTCTCCCTGGGTTATCAAAAGGGGAACTACAATTATATGTTTTGGGCCTATAAATATTCTAGTTTTGAAACCGAATATATCTCGCCCATCAGGTCTATCGCTATGAAATAGTTTCTGACACACTTGGGAAAGTCCACTTAAGTTTCCCTTTCAGGCTGTTTTGAAAAATCCGTATCGTCACGCCTACGTCACTTTCTGTATTAGGCGCTGTTCCGGTAAAAACCAAAACAATCAGAAGAGGGCGCTACAATTCACGTTTTTCTATGATCTCATTGTTTGGACGTTCAATTTGAAACTCAAGCACCTCTATTTAAAGCCAAACAAAACCCCAAAAAAATACTTTCGCGTTAACATGAAGGTTAATTACTCACCAGACTGGCCCACTGCTGAATCCGGTCACAGGATATTTGTTTGATAGCGACCTGAAATTATAACAGCGATTTAGATTAGGAACTTATAACAATATATACGCGCGAATGCATTTTATTTGGGAGTAACGTTATATTGTTTTACCTGTAGTCCGTCTGAAATGCGCTGTCCGGAGAACACAGAACCGAACCCGCCACTTCCCAGGAGGGATCCCATCTTGTATTGTTTCTCAAAGTGCTCTTTAACTAAAAGTAAACACAATTAGATATAATAAAAGGCGCAACGTAACAACCAAGAATGCATTGGGCATTAATAAATTAAAGCTTTTGGGTATATGTGAAAAATTACCACAAGCGCTATTTATTATTTAACTGTTGATAAAGCTCAAAATCATTTTAAGGCGAATTCAAAGACAGCCATAGAAACAACTTTATATTTTTAACGAACTTACCATTTTTTGCTCTTACGCCTTCCAGCTGATCCGAACGCAGGTCAACGATCCTTTTATCCAACATTTTGTTTGTATACAAATAAAAAGTCTAAAAACAAGGGATATCTTCGGCCGGTTCAGCGCGCCGCCTCAGCAGAACATATCCATGGTGATCTGTGACGGTTCTGTTTTCAGTACGGTTCAAACCCCGCCGTTTGCAGTGAGCGTCCGCGTCGCCTTCAAACGCTCGCACACTTCTGAATCATCTCGCAGTTTGTTGATGTTTTAAGTTTACACGCGTAAACACGCCCACCCCGAGGAACCCCACCCAATCGCGGCCAACACGCTTGGACTGTTTTGAAACGACAGCCAATCACAGCGCTGAAAATTTAAAACAAATGAATATTAACGAGCTGTGGTTAAAATTCTAAGAATCCCCCCGGCTCTTACGCCCAACGTCCCTCAGAAAGGGCGCGCGCGCGCGATGACGGGAATACATTTGATATTTTTTTTAACGCGAAAATTTTGAATTCACTCATGCACCAAGTTATTCAAGCTGTTTCTCAAACACATGAAAAAACATTCCGAAAACACTAAACAGGCTAAGAATAGAATTTAAGCAGTTATTAGAGATAAATGCAAATGATAAGTAACAAACTGAACAGATATTATTGTCTCATAATTAAGTACAAATCTAACAAAAATACATACTAGCAGTTAATACATTTTCCTATTACTAAACTAAAAAAAACCTAATACTAGAAAAACTGGAACAGGTAAATAGATCCCTAGAAAAATCCCTAGATCCGCATATAGAATAAAATATGGCAAAATGTGCTCTTTTTTTTTCTTAAACGCTCAGATTGAATCTGAATCGAGAAATGAAGTAGTACTCAAGTAACAAGTCCTAGTGATTAAGGATACTAGTAACTATTGGGTTAGTTGCTGGTAATTTTAAAAACTCATAAAGTAGATATGTGTTGTTGAAAGAACAGTCATTAAGCAAAATATTGCACACATCTGCACATATAAATAGGGATGATCTTAGGCCGTTTGAAGGGCATGACTCATGCTTTAACATGCTCTGTGCATGTGGGACAGTCCCACATCAGCTATTTACAAAATCGAATGTGGTTTTGTCTCCATGATGTTATACCAAGAAAAACGGAACTCTAATAGCGATGGTGTTTGATAACGCTTCATATTCAGGCCCTCGCCGGGCTCAAATGTCCTAGTGACCATTCAAGACACTCGACTTGCAGACCTCGTCGCTGCATACATTTCTACACGGGCAAATATTCAGAAACTTTATTCTTCAATAAAGCCGTTTCCACATTTGTGAGTGAGCACGTCAAAAATATGAATCAAGACTGTGCAAAAAGGAAGCCAACAAATAAGTATATTTCTTCAGAAAGTTCTTTTTTTATTCCAAGAAAAAAAAGAGCATTTTCATCCCAAACAAGAAAATAAAACAAGATTATATTAATCAATTAATTAAGAGGATAAAGTATGACTTTTTTTTCAATAACTTTTCGTTTCCCCGTGTTTTCTATAATGATATCAGTCATGTTTATTTTCACATGCACCTAAAGAAGTCCAATGATGGTGTGAATGGTATGAGAAAGAAAAGGAGTGGTTAGGTGAGTATCACAACAATGGGCCATTACTGCTGGATGGCTGAGGCCAGTGATGGACTGATGGATGGATGGATGAGTGGGGAAGGAGAGGAAGGACAATGTGAAACTGCATGATGGTGGAGAGAATGTGACTGGTTTGATCCCCATGTATCTGCCTCCTGCTTCAGATGCAGATTGTGCCTCAACCCTCCTTTATCAACTGCTGTCTGGAGAAGGTTCTCTATGCATGGCGTTTTTCTTCATGCTGTCGAGGTATTCCTGTTGTGACACGGCCAAGACGGACGCCAATATCTCATCGTCTTCCCAGTCTGTTAGGCCTGTTGCAAAACAAGAGCAAAAAAAACACATTATGGTTTGTTGACACAGATAAAAACACAGCCTATTATGCACAAGACAGGTCAAAAGATTTTTGTGAAAGATTTTTTTTAATGTATTTAATGTGAAAAGATTTTTTTAAATGTATTTAATGTGAAAGAAGTCTCTTATGCACACATTTATTTAATTAAAAATATAGTAAAAATGGTAATATTATGAAATAAATATTACATTTTAAAATAACTTATTTTTATTTTAATATATTTGAGAATGTAATTTATTCCTGTGACGTAAAGCTGAATTTCCAGTCTCACACGATCCTTCAGAAACCAGTGTAATATGCTGATTTGCCGCTCAATTATGTTGCTTAACATTTTTGGGATGTATTTTTTAAATGAATCTTTTGAAGTTCAAAAGAACAGCATTTATTTGAAGTAGATTTTTAACATTAGAGTAAATGTCTTTATCATTAAATTAGATTACTTTAATATACCCTTATATAAAAGTATTAATCTCTTTGATTTCTGAAGGATCATGTGACGCTGGAGAAGGCAGAAAATGCCTTTTTGAATCACTGGAATAAATTACATTTGAACATTTGAATGAAATAAATAAATACTGATCTTTTAACTCGTAATAATATTTCATAATATTACAGTTTTTTTATTTTAAGAAATAAATTCAGCCTTGGTGGGCAAAAGAGTTGAATTATTATAAACGTTTGACCAGTAGTGTCTAAAAAAAAAATTGCATTTTTAAGGCTGTTGATATTATAAAAGCAAAACAGATAACAAATGTGCATCATACACAGGAACTTCGTAAAAAGCCGTTACTATTATCAAATGTGCGTAACAGCAATAATAAAGAATGTGTAGGTGTGTCCATCCTTTCAGACTGATGTATATCCATTACAAGAGTTACAATTGTCAAAAACATTCCCTCCCTATTTATACCGTCTTATGTTCTTTATGCTGATGTCAACCGTGGCTGGGGTGTGCCGATACTCAGCTGCAATCAAGTGTATTTAACGGCACATAACAACTTTATATGCTGCTTTCTGCAATTCATACAGCTCCGCACTGAATCACGTGGATCACATCACAGATTCAAGCTGTGTGAAACGCACGAGGAAGGTGAGCAAGCGCTGTGAATAACATGGCATTCCTGAGCCCTGGATTCTTTCGTACTGAATCAGGCAGGACAGCTAGACGATCTGGCAGGCGCGATTTAACTTCCTCACCAAAAGCAGTAGGGGACATCTCTTGCATAATGGCCCGATAGCCCAGTGCTGGATACAGAGACACCAGAGAAGACGAGGTGGGTCTGTCTGGTCCAACGCAAGCCTGGTTACTGGGACCTGAACGGCGAGACAGAACACAAGAAATCTTTATTTTGAAAGATTAAAGTTCATAGATCCTTGTGGCTTCTCCTGCAGTGCTTTTGGGGGAATTTCGTAAAAAGACCACACACAAAAAAATGGCATAAAAGAAGCTTTTGTTGTTATTTTTTTGCATAGCCATATTAAAATGAAGCATATTTATGTACAAATAGTCATTAGTGCATTCCGTCTGAACAATTTAGTTTTGAGGGTTTATTTTTAATTACTTAATGATCATTATTAAAGATAATTTGTTTATGTCATTATTAGTCTCATATGCATGTATTACAGTTGTACACTACTTTAATAATGGCTGTAATACTGGTTTTGACAAATGTTATACACACACACACACACACACACACACACACACACACACACACACACACACACATATATATACATATATATATATGTTAGGTGTCTCAAAAAGATTTTGGGAGAAAAACAACTTTTTGATCAAGTTTTGTTAACTTAAAATGATCAAAATAAAGGCATTTTTTAATCTCACAAAAAGTTATATTTCAAATAAATGTTAATTAGTCACATCATTCTGGAAGATTATGGTTTTCTCATAAAAAAAAGAAGAAAATGCTGGAAATTCAGCTTTGTATCACAGAAATAAATGCATTTTTATATTTCACAATATTACAGTCTTTTACTCTATTTTTGACCTAATGTAGACGTGGTGAGCATAAGAGATTTCTAACAGTAGTGTACGTAACACAATTTAAACTGCCTTTCTTTGAGCCAAATATAATTTCTCATTTAATTCCTTTAGACTTTAAAAGTAAAATACAACTCTGACATGCTTCCTTATAATCAGTTTAATTGTCCGTGGGCATCATGTGGCATTTACCCTATAAACTGGCTTGCCGGAGGAAACGTATCACACAGTTAAACCTATAGTTTTAATGAGACTGTTCCTATTGTAAACACTGCTAACAGACCTGGTGCACAGGGTGATGGGGGTTTGGATAGTGCGAGGGCCGCTCCGGCCGGGAAGGGGGGCTTAGCCGGTGTGTCCGAATGCGAAGGATCAGGAATCTCTGGAGAAGGGGCGGAGCTGCGCTGCCGCGGGGATCGGGCGCTCCATTCTTCCAAACCACTGGAGGCCGCAGCCGTGGCGGAGCTGCACGTAGCACTGGCCTTGCGAGGCTGAGGGAGCAATAAAAGCAAACACGTCCATTCACAAATGATAAGCGAACAGGCACTTCGTATCTTCAAAGTCTGTCAAAACAGTCAAACTTCTTATACAAGGACATTTACGGAAAGCAGGTTCGTGTAAAATGTTCACGTTTGCCTGCTTAGGTCAAATGACAAATTTTCTTTCTTTCTGATACGCTGCCGCCAGTCAGTTCAAGAAGCAATTTATAAGAAAGCCTGAAGCTTCTGTGAAGAATGGTCTTCTTTAAAGCTGGCAGAAGTGTGAAAACGCAAACCACACAGGCTGCAGGTATCTTGACGACGGAGCACTCTTCGCGGCTCACTTGTGACTTTCTGAAAACATTCCTATGCGATCAGCACTGAACCAGTGATTACTTTATGACGCCAAAGGTTTTTGTGACTAACTACCTGACTCTTACTGACAATCCTGTTGATTAGAATATAAATGCATCTACTGATGGAATGAGACATGATGTTAGGTAGTTAGCAGGATTAGAAATAAATCAGGCAGGTTCCACACCTGTCGTGCCTGTTTCTCCTGATCTCGAAGCCACTGTAAGTACGATTCTCTGGCCACTTGCTCCTCTATGGCCTCGTTGGTGGCTTCCCAATCCGTGGCCCTCTTCTTGTCCTCCAGCATCTGTTGTTCTATCCAGGATTCCTCTGACGTTTTAATGGCATTCTTCATGAGTGACTGGTCTGCA
Organism: Puntigrus tetrazona; assembly: GCF_018831695.1. Taxonomy (NCBI): domain Eukaryota; kingdom Metazoa; phylum Chordata; class Actinopteri; order Cypriniformes; family Cyprinidae; genus Puntigrus; species Puntigrus tetrazona. The sequence goes on along the minus strand of NC_056706.1, from coordinate 4,388,262 downwards.
AACTGCAGAGAGACAGAGACAGATACAGAAGAAGGGTAGGGTTAAAGGCTACATTTTAGCCCTCGGGTGACAGGTAAGAATGTTTTCTGCTCAGGCACCTCAAAGATGAGTCAATTTGTGGGGAATGGAGAAACATTTTCTCTTATATGCAAATTAAGCAATAAATAATTTTCTAAAAGTGGGTGAAAGACATTTCATCGCAGGAACATATTTTTGTCTCTTATGTCACACTTTGGCCTCTTTTCTTACAACTGAAAACCGTTAAAAATTGGATGGCTGGATTAATAAAATGATGTAAAGAAAGACAAAACAGACATAGATAAGATAGATAGATAGATAGATAGATAGATAGATAGATAGATAGATAGAACAATGATGGATTTTTTGGTTCACACTAGAGTGAGTGCAAGACAGCAAAAAAAGATAAATTTTAGGTAAAAAAAAAAAAAAATCAATTTTAAAAACTTTCTAAAATCTTTTGTTTGCTTTGATAAAATTACTATTCAATTCAGAAGCAGACATTTAAAACAATGTCTATCAACAAACAATAATTTTTTTTCTTCACTCTATAGAGTGATTGCAAAACAGAAACAGTAAAAAATTTAACATGCTCCATCTTGAGAGAGTCTTCATAAAAATAAAACACGGTGTCTGAGCTGAACTGCCGTCAAGCCAGGATTTGACTAAATTAGTATCCTATGCTTATTCTGACTGTTGCCGTCGGCTTGTCATTTTCTTCATAAGAGAGGAGGGGTAAAGGCCACAGCTTCGGCCCTCAGGTGACAGGTGCGAATGCTTTCTGCTCAAGAGCCCTGAAGAGGAATTGATTTGTGGGAGCAGGGAAAGCACTGTCCTTTACACGCAATTTGAGAAATACGTTTTTAAGAAACACTTTAAGTGTGCGTGATGATTTCAGAAATACAGAATGCATCTCTTAAAACAGAGGGTGTCTTACTGAGTAAACCGCATTTGACAGCAACTGCTTACATCTAGGATTATGAACAATACATTTACATTTAGCAGGCACTTTTATCAAAAGTGACTTAGAAATGAGAACAAAAGAAGCAATCAACATCAACAAAAGAGCTGTGATTTGCAAGTGCTTTAACATGTCTCAGTAAGCTTAACTTAGCAAGGAATTTTTAAACTAATATAATAAATAAAACGCATTGAATAGAAAAATAGAGCAAAGTATAAAGACCTTTTTTTAATAAATGATTTTGATCGGCCAATCACAGAATTGAGTAGTGAATTATTTTATCTCTTTAATATAAATGGTTAAAAACTGGAAGGATGGATAGACTGATGCATGAATGGATTTTCTGCAGTATTCATTTCCATTTAAGAAAAAAAGGAAATATATGTTCTTGAGGAAATATATAAGAACTGGAGGATTGCACATGTTGGAACTTTTTTTGTGAATCCGACCCCTGAACTGGTAACAATATGTCATAAACAGGGCTGTGTATCTGTTCCACAATTTTTAGGTGCATTTATTTTTTTCTCTTGCTGTGCTACATGTCCTCTGCTCCGGAACAGTGCGTCCGTGTCCGGACAGTGGCTCATTCCCTGTCTGGACAGACTGTTATACTAAACTAACTGACCGCGATATGGGGGAGCTCTAGGAGGATAAGATCTCGATGCACGTCGAACGCCTGAAATAACACACTTTTTAACAGCATGAAGCATTTCCTCCAGCAAAATCTGCTTTTCTGGACAATGTTACCTTCACGTTGGTAAAGTTACAAAGCTATTGATCGATTCTTTAGGAGAGTGATAATGGAAATGTTCACATCAGCGTTCCCTTTCAGGCACAAATTAGTCAGAGAGCTCCAGCACACACACACACACAGACCGCTGCTCTGTTTTTGATAGGAAGGCATGATCTGTCTTTGATCTGCCCGGCTTAAATTATCACAAGGCATGTGGCACGTAAACAAAACAGTGTGCTGTTAATAGGGCTCCCCCAAAACCACCGACGTGTGGAATGTTTCCCCCCTAGAGCAGTCTGGGAAACGGGACACTGCGGGTCACACTTTGTTGTCTCTTTGTGGCTTTGATGACGACTGTGGCCAAATTCAGACTCCGGATCAGCTGACGGAACTGCCTGAGTGAATGGGAGGAACAATCGGACGAGACACTGTTTTCAGTAGACTTCCTAATTCACAAACCCACAATGACTTTGTTAAACATTCCTGAATAGAAAATGCGTGTCATTACTGCATTAAAAAAATTTAACTGTTCTTGCACAAGCAGACGGAGGAGTACGTGCAGGAATACACAGACAATAGTAACACCAAAGTACAAGGGCAATTAGCATATTTCACATTGAAAATCCAGGACAGTCGCAATCACCAGATAATCTCACCTAAACGATACTTTAAAAAAAACTTCTTCATTAATAGATCACACCATCTTACTAAAAGTCTTACAAAAAGAAACAATCTGTTACTTATTTTTAGTGCTGTCAAATGCAAAATAAAAGTTATTTACATGATATATATATATATATATATATATATATATATATATATATATATATATATATATATGCGTGTACTGCGTATATTTATTATTTATACATGTATACATACTCATAATAAATATACACAGTACACATGCATATGCTATACAAACAAAAAGTTTATTTTGGATGCGATTAATCGATTGGCAATCATTTATTTATATATGAAGAGTTCCGTCTGAATTTTTCTTCTAAAAAGAGCATTTTCGATATGCCCCTCTGCATAGGTCCAGTAAAAAATTACCGAACCTACACATAGGAGTCCGATAATAATGCTCATTTTAGAAAAAGAAAAATGTATATATGTTGCAGATACCCACTCCAGGTTTGAAGGCAGGAAGTCCGAGCCCAACTCCAATTGTGGCTTTGTTGGGATTCACTACAGAGTTGTAGTGAATGTTCCGATGGTAACTAACTCTGATTGGCTCGTCATTATTTTGATGGATGCCATGGAACGTGTTGATTGGTTCTAAAAGAGGCCATCAAAATAACATTTAGAAACGGAATACAAGGAACAAGATTTACTTAAGCATCAGTATAATAGCAATATGCATCACCACGAAGGCTGTTAAACATTATGCATGTAAATATAATTCCTTGCAATACCAATAAATCCATGAAAGAATTTTCAAATTGGTCATCGCTATTTATTAAGGTACTTGCATGATGGTATATAGTGTAATAAAATTTTATTGATGCTGTAATGCAAATTCAACTGACCTGTGCCGTACTGATAAACTTCCACTGGCCGATTGTACATCTCTGCCATTGCCTGCATCTCAATATGGTTTCCATGACAGTTGTTCTTCCTCTTTCTGTTGATGTACGTAGTGAAGTCCTCTGTCACATAGTTTGAGAAGTAATCTGCATTTTTCATCTGCAAGTAAAATCATACAGAAAGCATGAATTTAATTATAAAGCGATCAGGTTTTGTACACTCTGAAGATCCCAAAGAACATCACATACCAAGTAATCCATGCAATGTTTGCGGACAACTTCGTGCATATCTTGGTCTCCGTAAACCTGATCAGCTGTAAAAATATGATGAAACCAGGGTTATTTGCAAATAAACACCATGATCTTTGCATGCATTTATTTTACAACAGTTAATAACATTTTATTGCACTTTCTTCAATTTCTCGAAGCGTCTCTGCAAAATAAAAATTGATTTACTTACGTAACAAAGTACACAATGCCATTTTTGCATTTATTTCAAGCCACGCAGTTTTCAGTCAACTTTATTTTAGTTTCATGTATGTTTTCACGTTTAGAACATAATATGTTAGTTATTGTAGCTGCATGACGTTTTTAACATCTTATAGTGCAAGTATAACCACTGAGTAATCTTGAGGGGTTTGACAGGCAAATTCTGTAATGCATGCATGCGTGCAAGACTACATGTTTCATTCCACAAACGCCACATTTGGCGGGCTTTATCTATTTGCGAGTGACTAAAAGCAAGAGAAGGGGCCCAAATATGGTACCGATGTAAACAAACAGGCGTATGAGCTCCGCTCAGAGGCCGACACCTTTTCCTTTCAAAAGCAGTGATATGCAAATAAGCCTTAGCCTCAAAGCTCATTCCGGCTAGTCACATGACCACTATCCGCAAAGATTCTCAGAATCTCTTAGTCAATTTCCTCTTTCGCAGTATCGGCCTACTTCTGTTGTGACACTTCTGAACAGACTGAGGAAGTTGCGCTCGCTTCACTAAAAAAAAAACAAGCTTTAAATGAAAGTTCAAACACACACACCAATACAGGTGCTTTATTTAAAGACACTTGCACATTTTTAGTTCCCCGAAGAGGCCTAAACGTTATGCCTAAACGTTATCTGATACAGTAGTGTAGGGTTTGAGAAAGAGGATGTTGTTGGTGGAGAAACTTTGGTTTAGTTCAATGTCTAGTCGAATATCCTACAGCAAAAACTTCTTCATCGCTGCTAATATGCTCCGCAATTGGCACTGCCTGAACGCTCTGTACTTCTTAGGAAATTAATTTGATATGAAAGAACCTGTCGTTCTGTTCCCAGCAAGAACAATAGTTGCCATTTTCTGGCAGGTCCGTGTTGTTTTCACAAGCTAGCTATAGATGTCACTCCCTAGGTCTGTCCTTTTATAAATGCTTAGAGCTTTTAATTTGAAGGCGACTGCTGTTGGCGCAACACTACAATGTAGTTCTGAAGCCACTGCTAATTGTTTGGTCAAGTAAAAATGAGCATTTAGGACAATGAAACTTTTTACTTTTCAAAATTGTTTCAGTGGACTTGTTAGACACAGGTTCATTTGTGAAAATCAGGATCTTGCCATTTGAAACTGCAGGAAGATCTGAGCTCAAACACAGGAGTAGATTCGGTCTGCTTTTGGTTCCCCATTTGGCCTGTTGTTGGTATTTCCATCTGTCTTACCCTTTCCATTCATTACAGCACGGTGCAGTGGATAATCAGACCCGTTGTTAGTGGGTGCTGCGGGGGAGAGTCAGGGATTTCCCTTCGCTCCTTTGCATTATTCTGACTCATGTGTGATGATAAACACCTGCCTTCATTTTTTTTCCTGATTTCAGCCCAAATTTGAATAACAAACAACTTTACTATAGTGGTGCTGCCACGTGGGGCCTTGAACTCGGCTAGAAGTTTTGCATGTACTAACAGTGAGGAGTAGTAAGGAAAAACATTTCCTTGAGTATATGTTGACCTAAATTGCATCTTAAACATTTAGACTACAAGTTAAGGGTTTTCCAGAACTGTTAACTTCAAAGGGGTACTACGCATAAAATGTTCGTCATCACTTACTCGCCCTAATGTCACTTCAAACCGGTATGACAGTCTTTCTTCTGTGAAACACAAAAGAAATCTTGAAGACTGTTGGGTCCAAACACAATTGAACCACACTGACTTATTTCATGAACAAAGAGGTTTGGACTGACATGAGGGTGAGTAAATGATGCCAATCCTGAACCATGCTATAGACATGAATAAATGTAACATGACACACTGAGAGGTTTGTTATTACTTTTTTACAGGTGACCAAACTTACATTTATAAGGCTCAATAATTAACCAAATAGAAACCACATAGCAAGCATCCCAAGCATCACTGGCGGTGGTTTTTTGCACACCTGAATAAATACTTATTCAGACAATATAAAAGGTTTCCAACTTCCCAGAATTCACTAAGGTGATCTGAGTGGTTTCTAGGATGTTTCCAGGGTTGTTCAGAGTAGCATTACTAAGTTTTTGCCCAAAGACCAGTCAAAAGTGCCCACTTTTAAAATATTGTTCAAAAGATTGCGAATGGTGTGGATTTTTAAAATGTTTCTGAAAGAAGCTTCTTATCTTGAAAGCGAACAATGAAAAGTAAAAGTGACGAGAGGCCAACTGTGGTGACCCAAACGGACTGCATTTATTTGATTAGTACAAAAGAAAGTACAATTAATAGATGTTGTGAAACATATTTTAGGTAATTATTTTTGCTTTTATTAAGAGCGGACAGTGATGAGAGATGACAGGTAATGGAGTGGGAAAAAAGTGGGAGCGGGATTGGGAAAGGTCTTCAAACCAGCATTCACACTCAGGATGCCCTTACCCGTTTTAAAGGGATACTCCACTTCAAAATGAAAATTTGGTCATTAATCACTTACCCCATGTCGTACCAAACTCCTAAAGCTTAATTCGCCCTCGGAGTACAATTTAAGATATTTTGGATGAAACCGAGATGCTTGTGACTGTCCCATTGACTGCCAAGTAAAACAAGGTCTAGACCAGTGGTTTTTTTCTAGGGGTCCACAGTTCTGCACATTTTGCATGTCTCCCTAACTTACACACCTGATTCAGATAATCTGATGCTCACGAACCATTTCTTATCATTATCAATCTTTGAAACAGTTGTACTCCTCAATACTAAAATAATTATACACTAGTATAGTCCAAAAGAACAGCATATATCTAAAATATAAATATTTTGTAATATCATAGGTCTTGACTGTTAATGCATCAAGACTCAATAAAAGCCTGCACTCATTTTTTTTTGTTGTTAATTGTGTTAATAGTCTTTCTAACAGATAAAATACAATACTGCAGTATAGATTAATTTTTAATAATCTCTGAAATACAATTTCTTTATTCTGGTCATGCAAACAAACATAGAACATTGGGCAAACATTACTGTTCACATCCACATAACTGTGTCTCAACTGCAACGAAAACACATATAGCCCACCACAACGATCACCCTGCAATAGGTCATTTCCCAACACTAAAAGCGAGTGGTTGACCTCTCCGCAGCCAGCGGACATGCTGATGAGAAGATCGGCAGTGAATAAAAAAAGCGCAATCCGCTGGGTAGGTCTACCACGAATGAGCATTGCCACTGATAGAATTCATGAGAAAAGAGAAGAGCAGAGGTCCACAGAGCAAGAGCAAAACCACAAGCTCACTTCCACTAATGATGAGGTCACAAGATAGTGTCTTGATTCTTAGAAAGGGGCAGGCCTAGTTTACAAGAGAGAGCTTAGACCTGCCTTTGAGGTCTGGCGGTCAACGATAAGGTTTATCCTCAAAAAGCAGGGCCGCAGTGACATCACAATGAACTGAATTAGAAGAATCGAATTTAAGATTCCCAGGAACTTTACACACCCTACGCAAGTTTAGGAGCTTCATTCACGTATTTCTGCAGGAGGAAACGTGTCGTATGTAAACAGCATGGACGCTCTGAAAAGAAACTGCCAAAACGAAATGACAGCTCAGTGTAAACAACAGCAGCAATTTATACCAAATTAATGGGGTTGAAAATATAAGACCAAATTGAACATCTTAACATCTAAAGTTTAAGGAAAAATGAAGAAGAAATTCTTAAGATTATGAACTTCTATGACTAAACGTAAGCAAATCCCAGTCATGCTGAAGAACATGATCATCAGGTTTTGTTCATGTCAATGCTGTCATGAAAGCAATTCTAAAGGAAAATATACATTTTTCAATTCCCACTCAAACAGCGTTTACAATGTGTAGTTGCATTTTTTTTAAAATGTAGAATTACAACTAATTAACATTTTAGGGTGAAAGTAATTTGTCATAAATTAGTTTTTGTTATAAATATACCTGACAAGATTGTTACGCTGAATGACATTTTAGAGGGCGTCTCAGGGAATAATTTATTATATTTATTTTTGCTGAGAAACAAAAATGCAGTCAAATTAAATTAAAATAAAACTTATTTTTTGCAAAACAATAAAAATTTGCAGCAGTGCTATACTTATTGTTTTTATGCCTTAACCTTTTTTTGTCTTTCACCCATGACTTAACAGATTTTCTTACAATAGTTACATCATTAAACTTTGTTGCCCCGTCTCCAAATATGACCGTGTGGAACATGAGTTGCAGAGTTCATCCAGAAAGAGCTGAGGTCACCGCTCTGACCTGCACTCCTGTATGCTCCTTGACTCCAACTGCTCATAAGATCATTTGACAGGCCACGTCCACCTCAACAGCCGATCAGTAAACACGCTCTTCAAACAAATGAATCGATGCAGCACTCTAAAAACAGACACCAGTTACAGCAGGCCCAAAGGTAACTCTACTCAGTGGCCTTATTGACTACAGTGTGTTCTGTTCACTTATTTGTGGAGCCACAATACGCTTTCAACTTAAGATTATGATCATATAGATCAATGCGTATTGATTCCCAAGTGCGTTGTGGGATCAGATCACAAACATATTTTTAAAGTACACCCTGTGCTTTCCATAGCCAAGGAAGTACAGTTAGATATTGAATAATGGCTTATGCACGGACTGAACTGAGTTACATTAGTACCAGAAAAGTCAGACGTTGATCATGAGGGTGTTGAGTAACACAGAGTTTACTATTGCTCCAGAAACACACCGACGGTCAAATACACTCATTCATGCTCACGAGACTGTATTGCAACCAGGCATGCTGTCTACTGGCACACTCCATGCAGGTCATAGACGACCACTGAAAACCCAGTGTAAACTCCAGACTTGAATTATGCGTCTGTGTGATTTCATCAACAGCTTGGTTTTGTAATAAATGACACCAAGAGATGGCGATGACAATGTTTTCTGTACATTGGCAAGAGAAGATGCAGCTCTTGGTGGTGTCTAGGTGAAAGTTGGAGACTTGCTGAGCATCTGCCTTCCAGATGTGCAAAAGTTCACGACGCAGCTACGACCGAGAAAACTAAGTAAAAGGGGGCAGACGGTCTTATCACAATCGCTGTCTGCAAGTCAAGCGATTGAAACGATTTTACAACCAAACGGTTTTTGGTTAAACTGATATTATAAACAACATTTGCGATATATATCAATCGAAATATGCTCCTTGACTTTTGCTCTACAGTGCATCGTCAGACTTGCTGGTTTACGCTGGATCAAGCTAGTCAACATCCTCAAGTTCTAGACCATTTCCCGTCTCTTAGAAACCAAGCACTATAAAAAGCTGTTACGTGAGTGGTGCATATGTTGAAACCTGTACTTTCCTGTCCTAGAATCAATGTAACGACAAGGAATCTACTAGCAACCCATGATTCCAGCAAGGCTTCAAACTTTGCTCCATGTTTGCCACAGTACATGATGTCTGGCAGTTGAATAATATGCTTGACCAGATAGTTAAAAGCTGACCTGTGCTTTTCACGTTTCACGTTCACAAATATCCAGTGCGTTGACCCTCTTGTGACTGATCTGAAGATTTATGTAAGCTTAAAATTCATTACTTCAACTTTTAGCAACGTCCAATGTTCAAATCAGTAGTGGAGTTTAAGATGATAATTCACCTCTAAATGAAAATAAACTTCACATCATTTCAACCCAACTGACATTATCTTTGCAATTATGTAGTATAATAAAATTAAAAGCACACTTCAAGCAACTTAAAGGGTTAGTTCAGCCCAAAATGAAAATTCTGTTATTGATTACTCACCCTCATGTCGTTCCAAACCCGTAAGACCATCACTCATTCTCAGAACACAATTTAACATATTTTTGCTGAAATCAGAGAGCTATCTGACCTTCTATAGACAGCAACACAACTGAAATGATCCCATATCCAGAAACGTATTGGTAACGAAGTCCATAACGCTAGTAGATTAATTTTTTGTGCAAAGAAAACAAAAGTAACAATTTACTAAACCATTCTTTTCCCCCGAATTATGTTTTCCACCATTTTAGACAGTATCACTACGCATACACTTGTTTTCCCATAGGTGTAAACAACCGCAGATTACATTCATGTGCAGTGTAAAAAACAAACATAAAAAGGCTTTCTTGACTAATCTAAAATGGCGGAAAATGTAACTAGGAGAAGAAGAACGGTTTTGTAAATTACGTTAGTTTCGTTTTCTTTGAGCAAAAAAAAATTATTCTTGTAGCGTCACAAAACTGAAGTTGAGCTACTGATGTCACATGGACTGTGTTACCGATGTATTTCTGGCCCTGGAAATGCTGTCTATGGAGGGTCACATAGCTCTCCGATTTCATCAAAAATATCTTAATATATGTTCCGAAGATGAACGAATGCCTTACGGTTTGGAAAAACATCAGTGTGATTATTTAATGACATAATTTTAATTAGCCTAACCGAAAAAAACACTTCATGCACTCAACTGTTACAGTTTTCCTGACATAACAAAGAGCAAAGACTATCAGACTCTGATGCTGGAGGACAAAACACCCTTATAAAATTAATCAACCAGATGGATGGGAACACGGTGCATCGCCTAAGTGCACAGTACATTATTTGGGACACCACTTATGTTTGTTCCTTATGCATGCAATGAAAGTCATTTTAGGGTGAACTGCCCTTTACCCGAGGGCAAGGTGGGTAGACGGCACCAATGAATCTGGGAGAAAGGAATTTTAGCCACACCTTCACATTTCCCGCTCTGTCAAATCATGTTATGGCATTTGTGGCATCTGCTTTACAATCACAACAAGATGACGAACTGCAAAACGAAAGGAATGCAGCCGAGCTGTCTGTCAGAGGTTCATGGCAGGGCACTGACAGCTTTGTTTACTACAGAAGCAGGTATCTGGAAAAGATCCCACAGTGCGTGCAGGGGAAAATAAACGGGGCTTACAATGGAATGCGCTTTGCATATAATGGGGATTTTCACATGCAGATTCAGCCATGTGAGGTAGAGGTTAGTGTTGCTTCAGGTGAGGCTGTTCTTAGCCTTGCGTCTACCAGGGCGCCTCAGATAGATCAGAGAAAATAATGTCTGTTCCTGAAATAGCACCCTGCTTAAGGGGAAAGTGAAAACAACAGCTGACTTGACAGAAGGAAGTACACATATTTAAACTAAATTCTAGGGAAATGGAGTGGACCAAAAAAAAAAGCCTAGATGACGCATATAAAAAGGTTTTGTTGATATACCATATGCAAACATTCTTGGAAAGCGTTAAAATAAAGCAAGAAGGTTGAGCAACCACAGTGTTACAGCTAAACTTTTACCAAACAGCAATACATAGTAAATTACAACAATGTTTAATAAACAATTGCATTTATTAGCGGTGCTTGCAGAGCCAAACATAGCTTCAACTATTACTGATACTTATGATTAGAGATTTGAAAAAATAAACAAACTGACTGAACACCTGAACCATATCTAGTGATCACCATCCGTCTCCAAAAGTGCTGTTTTACTATATTGTATGTTGATATAGTTGTTTTGTATATTATTCCTTTACGTTTAAATTTTAGTATTTTTGTTATGTGGTTTTGTCATTTTAAGTTTTTTAAAATATGTATTTCTGTTTAATGGGTTTTTATTGCAGTAGTTAGCAGTACTGAAATGTGACTTGAAATGAAGTTAAGTTTTCATCTAATATTTATATTTAATTTACAAAAAACTATGTTTAATAGTTCTAGTTAACAATAACAACAACATTTGCAATTATTTTTCTAGTGCAGACAATTATTCTGTAAAGAAATGATTAGCATAACTGTAGATAAGACAGTATTAGTACGAAATTCAAATTATGTTAAAAGTGCACTCATATCAGGTATTTTACAACTACTCATCCAATCAGATTTTGGAGCCATAACTATGCTTTTTGAATATTTATTCAAATACAAAACCTCTAGCAAACTTCACGTCACAGCCAGACTGTTACAGTCCAGGTGGTAAGGTCAGTCCACATATTTATATCAAATATCAAAATTTGCCTGGAAAGAGGGTGTCTTTGATAAAATGCACAGCCGGCACTGCTGCACTTCGGAAGAAATGTGCAAATTCAAGCCAAAAACAAATAAGTACACTGTTACTCGAACAAACATTCAGCTTCCTTCAGTGTAGGATTACGATCCACCGCGTAACCCTAATCTTCAATGGACGACTGGAAAAATAAAGCATTTAAATGGTCTCTCGTTACAGTACAAGAATCTGCACCTTTTAACCTGCTGTCCTGCGGACAAGCATTCACATCGGACGTCTGAGCCAAAGTTCGAAAACTACATTGGTTAAGCTGTTTTGAAGAGCCTAATTAATGTTTGTTTAGCTGGCTGGGTCAGGTCACCCCACTCCTGAGAGCAAACAGCCAGTGTGTGTGTTGGTAATGGTGTCAACTGCTTCCCCGTTCACTAAAGACCAGGTCGAGCTCTGGAAAGAGGGGCGGTGCTCTGGATAACCAGCAGAGCAGCACTGGAAAGGAGAGCGAATGCTGGGAGCTAGGGCAGGGATCTAACACATGACACCGTTTCCCACGTATCATAAAGGAGAAGCGCATTCCCAACACGAAACCCTGCACAACAATTACTGCAGCACAGAATAACTGCAAACTTTTGGCCAGGATGTGGTGATTCAGACTTGGTGATTCACAACAAAACTGTTTTTTCAAATTAGGCTGTGGCTCTATGAAACCACACTAAAGCGGGGACATTACAACAGTTGTTGAAAATTGTAGATTGGAGGATTCAACTCGAGACAGCCAATCCAACAGCTAATGTGTGAAACCACAAAACCTTTTGAAAGTTTTTCTTTGTAAGAGAAAAACTGAAACCTCAGCAGCATACTTCTCACTATCAAACAGCAGGCACAGGTCTTTGTGGAAGCATGCGTCCATATTAGCGCTCATTTTCTTGTAAAAATGAAACGTACTCCCCCGTGATGCGGTGAAACGTGATGGGTCTGATGAGAAACTCAGCCAATGGACACTCATCATTTCCACTTGTTTTCCTTCATTCACTACAATTGGGTTGATACTTACCTGTTGAATGTTTGGACATAATCTGTCTCTCATGATCATAAATGACTTAAATCTTCTGCTTGAATGCACAATTAGTTTAGTAGACAAATAGAAATTGGAGGCACATGTGCAGCTTTTTTTCTTCTGTTTTTATTCTAAGTGACTTTGGATATAAATGCATAAATGTGACCCGGGACCATAAAACCAGTCCAAAACCAGGACCATAAAAAATGATAAATTTTACTATTAGCTTTCCATTGACGTATGGTTTGGTAGGACAACATTGGCCAAAATATAACTATCTGGAATCTGAAGATGCAAAATCTAAATATTGAGAAAACTGTCTTTAAGGCTGTCTTTAGCAATGCATATTACCAATCAAAAATTATGTTTTAATATATTTATGTAAAGAAATGTACAAAATATCTTCATGGAACAAAATCTTTACTTATGATCCCAATGATTTGTGGCATAAACATTGATAAATGCGTGTCATGCGACTTATTTTTGGCTATTGTTACAAATATACCTGTGCAACTTAAGACTCTTTTTGTGATCAAGGGTCAAAAATTTCAAGGGCAAAACAAGATGTAGGCTTGATACTGCAAAAAAGAAGTCAATAAATGTATGAACAATTCTTCAATACTGTTTAAAAGCTTCCCGGGACGCAGCTCACAACGTTTTTCCAAGAATGTCCAGTGGATAATATATGAGATGGAATCCAATACTAATAAAGGACAAGAAGGTTCGTCCAAACTTTCAATTGGCTTTCAACTATAACACCACCACAAATTACCATTGAACAGACCTCAGGATATAAACCTCTGTGAGATAAAATACCTTGGAAAATCATTTGCAAACCAATTTGCAAACACTGCACAAGCATTTGCACGCTAGCGCCACGAGTCTCCTTACTGCAAACTATGAACTATGAATGTTTAGCTGTGTTTAACAAAGGAAGCTGAATTATTACAAAATCCAGAGTCATAGAGAGTTGAAGGTGACATGCAGAAATCATGTTATTCTCCTATTAGTGATGCTTTCTACATCTAGCCGATTACCACCAAACTATGAGTTGCAAAAAACCGGTTTCAACATTCAAAATTCTGGGGTCAGGAGGTTTTTTTTGTGTGCATTAAATCAATAAACGTGCATTTATAATGTTACAAAAGATGTATATTTTTAATAAATGCATTTTTTTTTCATTTCTATTCTTTAAAGAATCCTGAAATAAAGGATGTATCATGATTTCCACCAAAATACGAAGCAGCACAACCGTTTTTGACATGAATAATAATGAGAAATGATTCTTAAGCAGCAAATCAGCATATTACAATGATTTTTGAAGAATTATATAAGACTGAAGATTGGAGGAATGATGCAGAAAATTGTGCTTTGCAGCAGAGGAATACATTTCATTTTAAAATATGCTGAAAGATAAAATGGCAGTTTTAAAGTGTAATAATATTTAATGCAAATAAATGTCATCTTGATAAACACCGTAAGCAAGTGTTGATAAGCAAGACTTCTTTCTACCCATTTTATGTCCAAACAGTTAAGCGGTAATGTAAGGTTGTTTAGACATGGGATAACAGGATTATAATAGAGATAATCATGGGAATTAAACGGTGCTCTCCTGACCCAATCTTTTCATAATGTGAGAACCAAAACAGCAACAAAACAATGAGGTTGACGAGAAAAATAAGGGCAAAATCTGATAGCAGACATCTGTTTTGTTTCTGCCTTGTTGACAGAACTGATTATGTGATGAGAACAATCTTAAAATCATAAACAACCTGTCAGCATACGGCATTAAAGTATAATAAGTAAACAGACAAATCATGGGAAATCATTTTTGTTTTTTTGTTTTTTCAATAAAAGCATTCAACAGTTAAGAGTGTTCCGTGCCGACCCCAAATTAAGAGCAATAACATAATTCTAAAAAATATAAACCAAATATAACCAAGTCTCACTTCAGCCGCCACTATAAGGAGCAGTTTTGATACTGCTTTGGTTCTCTAAATGAAACAGCATTAGTGAAGCCTTAAAAGGACAGATCACTCAAAAAAAGAAAACGAGTGGGCATAAAATGACCATGTAAAGGTACATTTCAGAAGTAAGAAACTTGTCATAAGTCAACGCGCTCTTTCACAAAAATATAATAGGCATTCATATCTATTACGTCAAATCAACAGCCTCCTGTATGAAACTATCCTACCATGGGTTATCATGATCCCACCGACTGTGAGAACCTTATTACCATCGGGCCAGTTATATAACGTGTATTGTTTGACTCGAGTGATTGTTTGGAGATGGATAGTTTCACACCTGCGGTGCAAGAACTGTGGCACAGTGTCCCTGATGGGAATGTTTCATGTAGGTCAACACATCACATGCCCGCATATCAAATCCGGTGGAAAACTCACACGAGGACCTCTGTCCTTTTTTAATTATTTAAAATTATTAAACTGAATGCGTGTGTGCAAGGGAGAGAGGATAAAAAGAGCAAGTGAAGGAAAGAGAGACATGAAAGAGAGAATGAAAAAGGAAACGGGGTAAGATGCCACTCAATGGTGGTTTCAGGGACAGTAGCTAAATATTTTAAAAGAAAAGAAATCCTAATAAATAGGTATGCACTTGAATGTATGGCTGCCACTAAAGTAACTACGTGCATTATCTGGTTAAGAAAGCATACTATAAATATGCATGAAAAATACCTTAATAAAAATTAAGGGTATCACTTTGATCAGTTATGTTTATGTTCGACGGGTCAAAGGTGAATGTCCATAGTGGCTTGAGTGTAACATAACACCCTGAATAGTTTAAATGGTGTTTAAATATCTGTGTAATATAGTGGACACCTCTTGAGAAAGTTAACTCGTATTCAAGAAACAAAAACAAAAGTCAAAATTTGGGGCTATTAAAAAAAAAAAAACACCTTACAAGCTGAAACTGAAATGTAATACAACACTGCTTTTATATTATGGTGTCACACAGTACTCTGCAGAACCCTTAAGATATGTTGAGGAGTTGCGCCACCTAGAGGGAAGTTCTGGTAGCTGCTCAGAAACTCAACAGGCACATGTACATTACTGTTATATAGAGAGTTGAGTCAAGCATAAACATAAATTAAGAAATTTAAAATAGCCCATGTTGATTTCATATTAAGCTTAATGGATCGTATGCAGTGAACTACTATTATTAAAAAAAAAAAAAAAAAAAAAAACATTCGCACATTATGCATTTATACAATCATTTTAAGTGATAGTTTTATATATTGTTGCCACTGTATGACTATGTTTATGCAACAAGTGATAACTACACAGTGTATTGTAAATAAAAATAAAAATAATTTTTTAATGGAATTTTGTGAACAAAATGTCTAGATAATAATCAGATGTAAAAAAAATAATAATAATAATAAATAAAATGTTTTGAACACTGATAATAATAAATGTTTCTTGAGCAGCAAATCAGCATAGAATGATTTCTGAAGGATCATGTGACACAGCAGACTGGAGCAATAATGCTGAAAATTCACCTTTGCATTACAGGAATAAATTACATTTTAAAATAAATTAAAAAATATTTAAAATTTAAATTTAAAATAAAAGTAATCATTTTAAAATTGTAATACTGTTTCAAAATATTACTATATTATATTTTTGATTCAGATAAATGCTGAGCATTAGAAACTTCTTAAAAAAATATTTAAAATGCCTTTCCGATTCTGAGTGTTTCTAAAGAAAATCATATCAAATAAAACCAGATTATATTGTCATTAAATTTGGCACAATGGAAAAATAAAGGTTAAAATAAAATGCCATAATTGTTCCATATTCCACTAAATTCTTCCCTCAACAAGAGGAATTGACACATATCTCTTCCATCTCGTGCGTGAACCTAATCGCTCTAGCGGGCAGCGCCACTATGTTAGCGTTTAGCTTAGCTCCAACCATTCCTTAGGATCCAAACAGGGATAAATTTAGAAGCCACCAAACACTTCCACATTTTCCCTATTTAAAGACGGCTGCATGACTAGTTACACGAGTGAGTATGGTCACACAAAATAAAATGTGGCGGTTTTCTAAGCGGATAAAAATAAGTAACTATAATGTAAACTCCCTAAAAACTCCCCTCTCCCTCTCACTTGCATCAATACAACCAACATCCATGTTTTCAGGATTGATGATATTACTGTGCTGTGAAGTGCTCTTGCGCCATTTATTATAGTTATCTTTTTTATCCGGCACATTTTATTTTGCGTCACTATACTTACTCGTGTAACTAGACAAGTTCAAATAGAGAAAACGTGGAAGCGTTTGTTGGTTTTTAAAATAATCACTGCTTTGGATCCTAAAGAATGAATGTAGCTAAGCTAAACGCTAACATAGTGGCGTTTACTATATTATTCTGATAATAAACATTATTATTTTAATTGGGACTTTAACACAAGGTTAGAAAATGTTTCTACTTGCTTTTTTTGTTTGTGGATACATACGTAAATATATATAATTTTTATATTTTTAATCTCCCCTTTGTATTCCTCTCTGTAATGTAGGCTGTTAGTGCTAGTGCGATTACGGGAGAGATATGTATTGTCTACGTTAAGGGAAGAACATACCGGAATATGGAAAAACAAAGGCGTTTTCCTTTAAGTTAAGCACATGAATTGTGAGATATAATATTTTTGTGACGGTACATTTATCTAAAAGTAGTAGGTCTTCTGGGTATTTGATGCTTATAGATATCAGATCATTTTAGATGATGGTCAGTAGGTGAATTAGATAACATCTACTAAATCTTTTGACTTGAAGTGAACATCAGGTGGTTAATAATGTACCTACCAACAGCTCTGAAGAGGCAGGCACCATCTTCCTTCATTTTTTTGATGACAAATCCTTTCTTTTCCCGGAGTGCTTTTTCAAACCAGTGTTCCTGCTGTAACAGAGGCAGAATTTCAGAAAAGACACAGTGGGAGTTCATTATAATGCGCTCGATAAACAGACAGACTTCTAATGAGAAAGTTATTGTTGGTAACAGTTATTTTGCACATCTAAAGTTGTCAAGAGCATCACAGAGAAGATTGCGTTTTTATGCAACCAGCAGCATCAAAACTCCTAGACAAATAAGGTCATCTTGATTTACCAAATTTGATTTATAAACAATGAGCAATGCGTGAGCGAAGATAGGTTCGATTATGAGAAACAGGTTGCGTTTCTCAAAAGATTTCAGAAATAATCACACCAGTTGTTTCTAAGATCTATTTAGGCTTATGGTGCTTTTGGGAAATGCAGCCCAGTTCAGTTTGAAGTCCAGAAACCCAGAAGAAAATTAGCATTTGAACCACTGGTTCCCTCTGGAAATCCTAATGGGTTTTTGGAATCATGTTTTAGATTTTTGAGTAAAATAAGGTCTGTGGTGTGCAACTTTTCATCAACTTAAAATAAAAAAAAATAAAAAAAACAACAGGTCTAAAATAAGAATTAGAAGCATAATTGCTTATAATTTGTATTATATAAGAAAACTTTTCCAAGTAAAATTGTTCAGATATTATTCGGAAAAATGAAAACCCATCCTAAATATTCCACTGGTAATCTAAAATGAATTATCCATACAAATGTCGACTAAACAGCTTTATTTAAAGGTCAAATATCTCATTATCAGTCTCTCTTTCTGTCTAACAAGACATGTTTTATTAAAATTGAGAGAACAAAGTCATGGAAATAACTGTTAAAAATGTTAGAAAACCCAAGCCATGTTTCAAACAATATATTTCACAGCCAAAGTGTTTATACATTTATGAGAGTATATTTAAAAAAAAAAAAAATTAATTTCAAGATTAATCTGAAGTACAAAGCTAACAATGTTTGAGCCATTATAGTTAAAGCATTACAGTCAACACGAACAATTTGCAACCCATTGCACTTTCACTATTAATATTTTATTTATATATCTAAGACATAAGATATTTATCATTCATATTTTAATTCATACAGTTTTGTTGTGCATGCATCTTATGTTACAAAAGATTAAAATGCTACGTTTTTAATTAACTGTTACATTTTCATTTGATTGCATATTAGAATATTAAATAAATTGCTTATTCTTTCATTTAATTAGAGACAGAATAAAACGAACAAACAAAAAATGGAAAGCACGAATTGTTGGGAAAAATAAGTTTAAAAGTTTAAAAACAAAAAGTGAACAAACAAGTAATGCTTTAATTTCTTCTCAAAGTCAAACTAGCATGTGGAAAGCGTTTTCTTCCCCATTAAAAAGTAAATGAATATTGTGATAAATACCATATGACATGGCAAAAATATTGAGAGATTTTATGTCCTATCACAATATGACTAGAAAATAAATATGTGAGGTTTGATTTCAATTTACTTTAAAGAATAACCCTCTCTTCTTAAAAAAAATGCCGTTTACTCGTATCATTTTAAAAACACTTGTTTCCTGCCCAGACAAAGCTCTGCATCCGTAATACAATGCATGCTGAGTGAAGTCTAATGGAAAACATGTATTACATCTCTATACTGAGACACAAAGCAATTAATGCAGGGCACAGCACATAAAACTGTCTTTCATAATTTATCATGTCATCTGATGTCACTAACATTATGCATATTCACTTATACAATCAATATCTACGTCAGTTGTTTATCAGTCTGCCTATTTGTATATTTTTCCAAACTGATTTTCTCTCTATCCATCCGCAATAAATCTATCTATCTGTACATCTATCCATCTATGTCTAGTCTATCCATCATTCTGTAACTATTCCGTATGTGTCTGTCTGTCTGCCTACCTGCTTGTTTATTTATTTGACAGTCTATGTACCAAGCTGTCAGTCCATCCATCTATCCAACTCACCACTGTTCCGTTTTTTTCTTTTTATTCATCTATCAATCCTAGTGTCTTAGCCGTGTCAGAACACGTGCAATATTTTCAAATCAAAATGTAACATGCCGTCTATGGTTGTGAGATGACATCATCCGTCCACATACCTGTTCAACAGTCGCTGGGTCCTCTGACTGTAGTCTGGAAGCATTTTCATACTCATCCTCACTGTTATACCCGGCTCCTTCCTCCTGTTCGGGACTGGGACCCCCTCCTCCTCCTCCTCCACCGCCGCCGCCGCCGCCTCCTCCCCCCGTCGCCCCGGGTCCGGTCCCTCCACCGGCCACCCCACCGGAGCAGGTCGCCTGTCTCCTCCTCTTACTGAGCCCAGGCCCTGAGCAGCACCCTCCCATCCCACCTCCACAGCCCACCCCTCCTGACAGCTCAGCCCGACCCCCGGACACGCACGCCATCCCCGTGGCGTCCCCCGGGCCGACCGGAGACCCGGACCCTACCGGCGGAGGAGAGGCCTGCTGCGGCCGGGAGCTGGATTCAGTGCGCCTGTCGTCTCTGGACGGCGGCGGAGCGGCTTGATATGACCAGGGTGGCGGGGAAGCGCGGGGCCTCGCACCCGGCCGGACCCCGTGGGAGTGCTGGTGCTGGTGAGGGTGCGGGTCGGATCCGGTCCGGCGGTCGGTGTCATCGGGGTGATCAGACACACCGACCGATGAGCTCGGCTTCTTCTTCGGCAGGATCGTCATGACCGTTCAGGAAGGGAGGGTGTCCGTTTTAACGACTCTAAACGCGGTTGAACATTTAAACTTGAGCGTCTTTTAAGTCGTAATACGCGCTCCTGTCACCCCGGAGCGAATTTAATTCAATACGAGGCGGTTTTGAGGGTAAAAACGGCGGATAACAGAACAAAAACAAACCGTCTTCCGTCCCTCGGTCCGCTGTTGCCACACAACATCAACATACAGCTGACGAAACCCTCACGTCATTTCCGTCTCGCTGCTTGTTCCGCCTCTGCTTCAGAAGCTGTCAGTTGAATTGTTCATTCGTTCATTCATTCGTGTATTTTGTTTGCTGGTCAGCACTTTATGGCCCAGTAACTAGAGTCCACCCCTGGTATTTATTGCCTCTGATCTGTTTATTATGAGTGTTTATTAAAGCCAAATAAAACGGTGAGAGTGGAATTCAAATCACTGCCATGTGGAGCCATTTCTGAACCATTACCATGTGCTAATATTGGAAACAGTTAAAATCGGTAAAACCCAGGTCATGTTTCATGCTGGGTAAGCAAAAGAATTTATAGCTGTAGGCCAACAAGAAAAGATTGCATTTTTCAGGCAAAAATTGATTGTAAATTTCACCCCAAAAATTTTTTGCTAAATAAACTTGACATTTTGATGCAAAAACTATACTGTTTATTTTGACCTTTATAATGCACCTTCATAATGAATTTGGTTCCATTTTTACCAATAAGAGACATTACTGTGACAATTTCTTTTTTAAAATACATAGTTTTTAAGGGATCAAAGCTTTCCAAATGTTTTGCCTAAAATACACATTCATTGCAATAATTAATTAATTACAATTTAAGACTTGGGGTCACGTTGGAGTAATTTTGAACCCAGGTATCAAGTACTACTTGTCAAAAATGCTCTTTGTTAAAATATTTCTGAAGATATATTAGTGTCACAATACTTTATAAATTATTTTGCCTTACCCCCATCTCTCACACAAAATACTGATTTTGTATTATTTGCGCTTATTATTATATATTAGAGTTAGATATTATTTCAAAGTATAACCCTATAATGTGGTTTAACCCATTAAGCTAAAAGTCAATGTGAACGAATCAATTTTGCTTCTGTAATAGATATATTTCTGAACAAAATAAAGTAATAAAATACAAATGTTATGTGCTTGTCTTTCTTTTATATAAATGCTGGATCCTTTTATATATTATCTTGCAAAAACATTCCTATTTTAATTTTTGGTCAGTGTGTCCAAATGCTTCTTGGGCACTAATAGTAGAAATTAGTAAATAGTAGAGTACAAAAAAAAAAAAAAAAAAAAAAAAAAAGATGCAATAATTAATTGCATCAGTTGCATCTTACATTCTATGTTTGAAAATGAATCAAATTATATTTTATACCTCACGTTTTGTGTGCCTCTGTAATGCTGTGTGTGTTTCATTTATTCAACAGCACTAAAAAAGAATAGAACAGAACAGAACATAATAAAATAAAATAGAGTTGACATTTTAAATAAAAAAAAAATATTAGCAGAATACAATATAAAATACAATCTTCTGTACTTATAAACCCTTGAAATAATGCTTCCCAGTAGACGAAAATGGTTTATTTCAAACTCTTCTGAATTTATATCTTAGTATAACTTTTTGTTGTTATTATGAAAAGGCTTCAAACCCATTTTAAAGGTTACGTTACGCTGGTGTAACATATCTAAAACAAAACTGTGAAATGTCTTAATATTTCCACCGAACTCACTTATTTTTAAAATTAGATATAAATCATTATACACACATATAATCGCATTTAGGGATCTAGTCCTTTTTTGCTTCAAAGGGGAAACTTAAAAAAAAAAAATCTGCAAGAGAACAAGCAAAAGAACAAAGCGCACTTTTAGGTATCTGCTGGTGTTTGTACAAAGGGAGTATTCTTCAAGGGAAAACAACAGAGAAGCTGTATGCTTGTGGTGATATTGTGTTTATTTCTCTCAAATGTTTCTTCAGACAGTCATTTCTCCTGAACTACTGCGCACGGACGTCACAACACGTCTTAACAGTGTAAAACCATTATTGTTGACTTAATTGAAATATAACAATAATATTCCTCTATTACAAAATACCCTGCTATTCACTGAGATACAAGTAAATCGTGTAAGACGTCATTAGTGTCCTCCACCACTAGAGGGCAGAGCTGTAGTGATACATTTAATGCTTAATATAAGGTGACATTTTCTCTGCTCTTCTGCCAGTAATAACACACAATGTGATTTACAGTCAGTGATGAAAGAACATCTTAAAAACATGTGACGTGAGTACGAACAACGTTTCACATTGGAGCTGACTGCTCACATGTTGTCTGCATGAGCTTGAGTGCATTTTCTAACCCTTTAACTCAGAAACCAAAATAAGATCCATCGTGAAATACCAAAAACATAAACAATACTTACAATAAATAGCTCAAAAACTGAGCTGAAAAGTAAAGAACATCAAGAGGCATTAAAATATATAATAGATATTTTCCCTCACTGTCCTTCAGAGCTAAATATAGCATGACATCTCATTGACTGATGGCAGTGATGAGAGAAGTATTGAATATGCGTCTCATCTTTGGTTCAAATAATACATAACAAAAGTGCCCCCAGTAATCTTTTTCAGTTGTTTGTGTTGCTCTGACGGTCTTTCAGGACTTACAGTACACTGACATTTAGCAATGTGAATGCAGCATCATGCTAAAGTATTCAGGTTGTAAGTAATGCACTAGCCACTAGCCAGCAAAATGAGTCCTGTGAGCAACGGTATCAGAAAACAGGTACAGATTCGCAAAAAGCAACTAGTATCTGGTGATCACATCTGGTCACGTAAATTTTTTTTTTTTTTGCAAAAACAATAGTTTCTATAGGTTTGCAACATTTTTAAAAATCACTGAGTGCACCCGAAAAGGTAAACCATTGAACACTTATCATTTAATTTGGTTATATTCATCAATATCTGGATAGATGTCATTTGCTGATAGACAACAGAACAATAGTACATGAGCATGTGTCTTGCATAACATTTGTATTAATCGATATGATGCAGGTTTATGCACAAATCTCACAAGTTTAAACATGTCAAAACCTTAAAAATGAATTAAATGTTGTTTTCAGGGTGGCATATGCATTTTAAATGTTAATTAATCTATGGGAGGGGAAAAACAACATTGATTCTTTTTTAATTCTTACTAGATTCAATTCTCATTCTCCACACACACTTGTTACCTAATTTACCACACCGAGACTGAATTGTGTGAATATTGAGTTTGGCAACATGTTTAACTGAGAACTGAAGCAATCTCTCGGTAATCAAAACGCCAAGCGCATGATGAGGTGCAAAGCATAGAACGGCCCCATCATTGTTAGCAATGGTGAATGTCTGCAAGTAAATGTCAGGCATCTGAACCACATGATCGTTATAGTCTAATGATTTCTTTTTCTATCAAATATGAAATACATTTTCAGTCAGCGCTAATAAACACAGCCATTTTCACACACTCCTCAATAAGTAGTTATTTAACAATGCAGGAATAAATAAGCACAGCTGCGCAGTTGTGTTCCAGATATTAATTACATATGACAGCTAATTAGTTTGCAGTAACAGCAACTTCATAGCACCTGGCAGGTTTGGTTTAAGTTTTATATTCATTACAATGCAGGTGATAAAATGTGACGAGCTGAAGACAAATGAGAGCAACGAGCACGCGTACGTCACCTTCTCACGCCTGTGTATTTTTAGAAGTGAGAAAACTAGGAAAAAACTCCCTGTTAGCACCAAAATATCATGCAAAGATTCCATGCAAAAACTCCAGAATCGGATGTCATGTGACTGCATCTGATATGTGTGAGGCGGTATAAATATGTGTCGATCTGTGTTAGTGTATTAGCTTGCTTAGTGCTGATATAGAATGAATAAATTATATGAATCATTAACACATTGGCATGCTTAACGTTGAATTAGTCTCAGAAAATACAATGCAATGCAAAAGCATAGAGTGTGTTTTGCTGCCCACGTCTGTTGGCTGTCTAACAAATCACAACTGCAACCAAGTGTGCTTGGCATTGAAGGGTACAATCTAAAAATACATATATCTTTCACAATGACAAATCAATAATACATACTTGTCGTTTATGTACAAGAGAGTACATATACTGTTTAAAATGTCTCTTCTATATACTTTCTGCTGTGCAGCTACCACATGTATGTTTTTGAAGTGTCTATCTGTGAGTTCTGAGGGTCAGCGGTGCCCTCTTTTTCTTTTTCTGTCTCATTCTCCCAGAGGTTAATAAGCGGTGGGTAGAGTTCGTTCAGAGGAATGGAAGTGGTGTGCTGCATGTATTTCTTGAGAGAGTGGTGACAAGATTTCTGCTTCATGCGGCGTCCCATGTAGAACACCAATAGAGCCATTATGCAGATGGCGAACATTGAGCCCATGACCGCCGCCAGGGCTACGTTGGTCGGTTGGGCAACCATCTCCACAGCAAAGCTGGCTTCTTTGGTGGTCACGTTGATGCAAGAGTGCTGGGTCTGCTCTGTACCAGCCATTGTCAGGCAAACTTGGTACTCGGTGGAAGGCAGGAGGTGCGTGAGGTTATACTCTTGGACATCTACTGGAACCATCGCCGTGTAGCTGATCTGCGGGTTGTCGATTTTTACCGTAGCGCTAAGCCACTTGGGTTGTGACACCTCATGGTTGGAAGAGGCGGCGGATGGGTGCACCTTCCATTCGAGCACCACAGATTGGGCATGGACGATTTTTGCCAGGATTACCAAGGATCCTGTAGTGTTCAGCACCCCTTGATGACCTCCAATAGGGCGCCCACCATGCCAGTTGCTCCTATCCACGAACACAGAGACACTCCGGGTGTCGGCTCCCTCTGCGTTCCAAGCAACGCACGTGTAGAGACCAGCATCCTCTGGTTCAACGTGAGGGATCTCTAGAGCACCTTGTTCTTGCATCCGATGCTTCTTCGGTATTCCTCCTCCCTCGTTCGAGGATGGTGAAACTGCTTCAGAAGTCACTTTGTCTCCGGTGGGTGTCACCCAGTAAAACTGAGGTGCTGGATCTGCCACGGCCCAGCAGTTGAGTGTTAGAAGCTGTCCCAAGGTAACGTTGAGCTGTGGAGGGAAGGCGTGCTGAGAAATTAGAGGCAGACAGGTATTGCTTGCCCCATTCCAATTTGCAGACACCACTTCCTGTAAGGATTGGCCAATGAGATGTGGCGGGGAGGCACAAAGAGTTATTTGGGGCTCCAGAACTTTGAGGCTTGACTGGTTGCCCAGGACGGGCCACCAGTTGGCGAGACAATCGCACCTGAGTGGGTTGCCATGAAGACTGATTTCATCCAGACTGGGGAAAGCAGAAAGAATCTCATGAGGCAAAAGCATGAGGTCGTTACTGTGGATGAGTAAGGTGCGCAAGCCACGCATTTTCAGGAAAGCGGCTCGATCTATGAAGAACAGGCGAGGGTTGTTGTAGAGCTCAAGTTTGGCCATTTGTGGTAAGTTAGAAAATGCGCCCCTCTCGACCGCCACAAGCTCCTCCATGTTGTTTAGACTAAGTTCCTCTAAGTGGGGATAGTCTCGGAAGTCACCTTCCTGTATACGGACAATGGGATTCTTGTTGAGGTCGAGGAACTTGAGGCTCGGCAGAACGCGCAGGGCTTTCTTTGGCACGGCCGTGAGCTTGTTATCAAAGAATGAGAGACTCTCAAGATAGTCCAGTCCCTGGAAAGCACCCTCTGGGATTTCCCTGAGCCCCATTCCCGCGAGAACCAAGCTGTGCAATTTAGAGAGGGGGTGGAAGTTCATATCTTGCAGTCCGAGAATAGGATTTTCCCCTATCATTAGGATCTCAAGGTTGGGTAGGGACTCAAACCAGTGGCTGTCTATCGCCACAAGCTTATTGGAGTTAAGGTGGAGCCTCAACAGATTCCCCAAGCCTGAAAAGGCATTAGGACCAATAGAAGATATCTGATTGTGATTAATATAAAGCTCCTCTAAGTTGACTAGGTCCTTCAGACACATATCAGGCAGCTCTTTAATTTGGTTTTCCTCAAGGTAAAGTGTGACCAGTTGGCTTAGGTTACTCAAGCCAACGTCCTGGATTTGTATGAAGTGGTTCTGGGAGAGATCCAGTTCCGTGAGGTTTACCAAGCTCTGGAGTTCTGAGGTTACCCTGGAGATATTGTTGCTCTGAAGAAGCAGCACCTGAGTATCAATTGAAATATTCCATGGGATTCTGCTCAAATGGAGCTCGTTGCAGTCAACAGTTTTGGCTTGGTGGTAGACCGACTGAGGCGTGTACCATGGGCGTGTCTCACAGACACACTGGGCAGGGCAGAAGGGAACTGCAAGGGAACAGCGACACACAGCCAAAACGAAACAGACTGCGAGCAGTGATGTGGAAATGGCAGTTCTCTCCATATTGAGGATCTCTAGAGTGCTGCGCCCAGTAGGTAGCTGACAGTTGGAGGGAAGATTTCTACGAAATAGAAGACAGGAATTTTCTCATCCAGGCCTGCAAAATGAAAAAGAAAGAAGATATATAAATCATGCAGTTTATGTGATGTCAGCCGAGTGCAAATGACATTAACGCCAACTTCAGATGCAATATTTATTAACATCAGTTGAGGAAGGAATATTAATCATAAAGACGTGAATTTCTGTTCTCCTTAAGATCACACAAACAAATCAAAGCATCATTTGTTGCAATGGTTAAATATCCAGAAATTTACATTTTCAATATTCTACACTTCTTTCCCCTTGCTGGTGCTCAAAGATCCCTCTGATAATTGATTATTCAGTCATCTCCTATTCTAGTCAAACAGGGAGCAATTGTTAGCGAGTGTGCAGGATCGTTCCGGCCTGCATGCAAAAATACACCTGCCAAGCAAAGGCTCCGACAAACACATGAAAGGAGCCACACATCAAAGCCTGTGTGTGCTGCACCGTACATCTCAATACAATCTTCCCGTAAATGTAAGTGCGCCTGGAAGAATTGCACGATCTTGTAACCGTTGAGTGTAACAGCTCTCAGAGGGGCTGTAACTGTACAGGAGGAAAGGCAAAATGAACACCAATGCAATAAAACGGTTTCCGAGCACTTTATCATACTCTAAACATCCAATGGACAAAATATCTCCAGGCCAGAGGCATTTGAGATCTCAGGAGCATATTTTAGCCTCAAGCGTTTTGGCTACTTTCGAATTTGCTTAGCACCACCTGACACACTTTCAATCTTCTGCAAGGCATTTGGAGTGAATGCAACCTACATACAAGTATGCACAGTGGCGTTTGTCTTCATCTTTTTTCAGTGGCATAAAAAAGAGATATACCCCGAGTTCAAACGGGAGCTTTTAGTGATGGACTACCGTTTGATCTCCCACTATGCCAGGGCCTGTAATGCATCGCTCCCCTGATTGCCGCTCGGCGCTAATGAGCTGAATTTAACTGGCAGGAGGTGCAAGAGAAGAACCGAACCCTGCGAGCTGTTAATAGGTCTTACAGCATGACTCACACAGACACTAAACTACAAAAATCTAAAAGTGCTACCATATGTTTTCACAAATCCTTAACTGAAGATGAAGATCAACAGAATTAATTAAAACGGCATTATGGGCTTTAGAGGATTCTTTGACGGTGGTCCTCAACTGCTAGGTCAAAGAATTGTGTTGATACTTAAAATAGACAAATAAATAGAAGATTTTTAACACTGTGGTTTAGATCAAAGTCTACAAATATGTTTATATAAATTCATCTGTAACTTAGTAGTTTTATTGTAAAGCAATGCAAATGTCAGATGATGGAATGTCACATAAATATAAATTTACAATTCAAGTTACTGTCACAAGTTGTGTGATATGCAATAAAATATTCATAATAAAGCAATAATTAAGCCAATTTGTTTTGTGTGGTGAATTATTGGCTGACTGTAATATTAACACATTCTGTGTTGGGTCATCACTTCATACCCAACATGTTTTTTGTAAATAACGTACACTACCAGTCAAAAGTCTGGAAACAGTAAGATTTTTCATGTTTTTATTTTAATATGTCTTAAAATATCATTTATTTCTGTGATGCAAAGCTGAATTTCCATTGGTCATTACTCCAATTGTCTTTTTAACGTTTTATTCATTGAAGAATTCCCAAAAAATATTACAGGTTCCCAAAAAATATATTAAGCAGCACAATTTTCAGCACTCATAATAAATCAGCATATTAGAATGATTTCTGAAGGATCATGTGACACTGAAGACTGGAGTAATGATGCTGAAAATTCAGCTGCTTAATATATTTTTTGGGAACCTGTAATATATCACAGCATTAAATTAGATTTTAAGGTATATTAAAATAGAACATGTTTATTTTACATTGCAATAATATTTCACAATATACATTTTTTCCAGCATTTTTGATCAAATAAATGCAGCCTTGATGAACATAAGAAATATCTTTAAAAGAATATTACAAATCTTACTGTTTCCAAAATTGGTAGTGTATCTGCACACTCATATCTGTACATTTATTTAAACAATTACATATTTTCCCCTATACTCTTATTTCTGTATATAGTACATTATTTAATTTCTGTGGTGTTAGTGCTACATTCCATTCATCCACTATCATGCAAATTTCATACACAATTGTAATCCAAAGTGCTCAACACAAAAGGAAATAAAAATAATAAATGAAACAAGAAATTCAATGATTTTAAATATTTATTTAAAATTAAATTAAAACAGCTAAATATATAGCATAGTGCTTATTCAATAAATGCAGGGCAATACAGATGGGTTTTGAATCTGTATTTAAATGCGGTTAATGTTTTAGCACATCTAATCTCTTCTGGAAGCTGGTTCAAACTACGGGTGGCATAATGACTGAAAGTATACTCCCCTTGTTTTATGTGAACCCTTGGTAGTTCTAACTTACTCCATCCTAATGATCTGAGCGCTCTGTTAGGTTCATATTCAGTGAGCATATCTGCTATATATTTAGGTCTTTAGTGATTTAAAAGGAAGCCAGTTGAAGGACTTGAGGACTGCGATATGCTCTGATTTTCTGGATCTAGTCAAAATCCTGGCAGCAGCGTTCTGGATGAGCTGCAGCTGTCTAATGGTCTTCTTTGAATGCCGGTAAGGAGACCATTACAATAGCCCACCCTGCGCAATGTCTGTGCTTTCTTCTGCACTGGAAGCACATGTCGTCAAGTCAAATTCCTTGCGTGTGCAAACAAAGCTCTTCTGATTCTGAATATAATATCTGGGTCCAGGAGAAAAACAGTTGAGAATCACTGATATGTGACACATTTCAAATGAAAGCTGATAAATGACAGAGTACTGAGCGGATGAAAAGTGACACTTATATTGTGCGCCATGTAACAACAACTTTGTTCAAAGCACATCACAGAGAGGAACAAAGTTTCGTCTTTCACAAACCACACATCCTTGCTGTGCATTAGAATAGACCCAGTGATGCAATGAAGCGCAACTTCCCTTTCTGTTATGTCATATGCAAAATAATACACTAAGAGGACAGGGTTTTTTGTGCTTGATTCAATAGCAAACATTTGTTTCTGTGACTACACATCTGACCTTAACAAAAGCTGTTTTCACTGTGGTGAAACCGTGGTAATGAACCCTTACACGTATTCCCTTAAAAATTATGTATGTTAAATAATTTACCCCCGGTCTCACAGAAAAGGCTATAAATCTAGTCCCAGACTAAGATGCACGCTTGAGCTGTCTCAAATAAAAATATCTGGATCTCCCATATAGTCAAATATGTCAGTTTTGTTGTTCTGTCTCAAGATGCACAGCCGTAATGTTTCTCTGCCTAAATATCTTAATTTAACTGAGGCCTAGTCCTGGTTTAAACTAAGCCCCATCTGTAAACCGGACCTTAATGTATATTGAAAATATACAGAAAAATATATTATGTTCAAATATTACAGTATATTAAATAATGCATAAGGAATTGCTGCTTTTCACTTTAATATGTGACTATATATATATATTTATGTGTATTGTATGGAATTCAGTACACTTCAGAATATACATTTGGTACTGTGTGTGTGTGTTTGAACTAGCCTATATATATATATATATATATATATATATATATATATATATATATATATATATATACAGTCATCCAGTATCCAGTTGTTTAAAAATCATATTAATTTTCAGTACTTTTTATTTTATACTATAACACATATTTTTATATATATAATTATACAAAAGCGCGAAAAATGTTCATGAACATTGCCTTCATTTTGATATATTTTTTATTATATGCATTAGTATAGTCATACAGTTTTTTTTTTAGAATTTATTTATTTATTATTCTTTATAACCCATGCATATTCTTATAATAAATTCTTTATAACTCATTTAAAAAAAATCATTTTAATCCATTTTATTCTCAATCTTTAATTCTTGTGATTTTTAAATTCCTTTTTATGGAAAAGCATTTTGAATTACCTTTGTGTATGAAATATGCTATATAAATCAACTTGCCTTCCCTAACATTGTCCATGCATATTAAATAGTAAGAATCTAATATGTGATCCTAGAACACAATATTTAAGTTGCTAGAGTATATTAGTAGCAATAGCCAAAAATACATTGTACGGATTAAAATGATTGATTTTTCTTCATGTTCCATGAAGATATTCGATAAATGTCCTACTTTACATACACTTTAAATATACGTATTTGTAATATACATTGCTAAGAACTTTATTTGGACAATTTAAAAGGTGATTTTCTCAGTTTGAACCATCATATTTAAAATTTTCTTTTTCTTGGCCAAATATCGCCTTGTCCTAGCAAACCATACATCAATGGAAAGCTTCATTTACTGCGGAAAAGCTATGCTCCCTTCGAACTGGGTTTCTTTAAAATACGAATCTTGTGTGATCCCAGTAATCAAAAGCAGATTAAAAAATGTAAAATAATTTAATTCCATTAGTTTCATGTAATCCTTTTCTGCATTACAAATTTAATCAAAAATATATCTTTTTTGACGTTTAATTATTCCAGCTGCTATGAGAATAGGCTACAATTAAACGATGCTCCACCTGCAGGATCCTCAGGTGAATAAAGCGAGCCGGAACTCGATCTTTATGTTTACAGACGTGACGACGCAGTGCCACGCTCGAATTTCCCGCCAAAACCTACCCGTCCCACTCAAATTAGAAAACATTATTATAAGCTAACCCCTGTGAACGGAGCGAAAGTAAGGCGAAGGCGAACACCGGCTGCTTATTTATTCTCTCAAATAGAGTTTTTGGATCATTTCTAACAAAAAAAAGTTACGTTTTGCAGCTTTGAACCTCTTGGCTCCAGCTCGTGCGCTTTTTAACAGCCAGCCGAGCCAGGCGGTGAAACGAGCCAATCCAACACTTTCACACAGAGACGCTAGCTGGCTATTCCGCCGAGTCTCGGGGTCCTTTAATCTGCCCAGCCCGCGTAAAAGGGCTCTCGCGTGCAGCGATAGGCCTGTTCAAAATTCTCAGAACAAAGACCGAACACGGACACGGAGCTCGGGCGGGCGCTGGCTCTGGAAATGAAAACAAGATGGGGAAAAATTACCCACTCTCAATCACCCCCCCCACCCCTTCCACACTCTGATCTCTCTACGCGTCGAACACAAATTAACTCCCCGGAGAGGTGCGTCGAAGAGGGGCGAGATGAGACGGGGGAGGGGACAGTCAGACGGGTGGGGTGTGTCCCGCTTTGCTGCAAAGAGTCTTCCGACGTCTGATGCGCCTCAAAGACTTGCGCTGTCGCTACGTGTTGGTGCATAAAAGTCCACGACGTTTCATACCGAGCGTGCAAATCTCTCGCGCTTTGTTGTTGCTTGCTGTAGCTTCCTAGGCCGTTCAGGTAGGAAAGATCAGATTTTAACAACGCTAGAGCCACTTCTGCACACGTACGTCCCTTTTCTTTGGAGACGAAGCTGTTGGAAATCCCTATACACCGTGAAACGTAGGCCCGTGAATGCAGACGCGACAATTCATAACACGATACAGGTATGCAATCCCAGCTTGCATTAGCATAAACTGTGTTCTTTCACTGTTTCAACTGCTCTCAGGAGAATCATGCTCAGCCAGTTAATTCATATAAAGATGTTTATGGCAGCTTTCTGACCAATAAAACACTTGGCACAGACGTATGAAGGTATCTTTATCATTGCCTTGAGTGCTCACTTTTGTTACATCACAGTGGTACAACGGGTCTGTTTGATTACATTTATGCATATCTTACTGTCAAAACCTTATTAATTGTTGCCAACTTTACATTATTGTGAAGGTAAGAATTTTATGATGTAACAAGGATATACCTTTTCGCTAACGATTTAGTGTCTGTTTTTTTTTGGTAAACATCAATTCGAAATTGTGATCGAAAAATGTGAACATTTAGTAAAATATCGATGGAATCAATTTGCTCGTCATATTATCATCATGTTTATTATATAATTTTGCTGATCTGAAAGGAAACGTTCTAATATCAATGTGAGTCAGTTCACTTGTTAGCCATCTTGTCTTCAACTATTTCTAGCTCCTGTATCCTACATTGTGCTTCTTATAATACTCATTATGAGAATTAACTGGACCATTTTGCAAAATAATTTTTTTATGAGCCATTTAAGTGTAGAAATGACAATTTATGACACCACTGCTCTCAAAATAGCATTTCTAAATTAAAGTTATTTCTGATTATTTCCATTTTTATACAAAATATCTATAATGTATATTGCATTTATATCATGCATATTGGATACATTTTACACTCTGGGCTATAAATTAGTGTTGTTTTAATATTACCTATATAGCATTATTGATATTTTGAATTAGTTTTGATTTGTAGTCTCTCTTTCTGTAACTTATTTGTGATTTTGTCATTTTAATTGGTTTTCAGTGTTTAAATCTTACATTTCCTCTAATATTTGTTTTTGTTTAATTTTATCTTAAGAAATATAATAGTTTCAGTTTTAGTTAACAATAGCAACACTGCTGAGAAAACAAGTGTCTGCTTTCAGAAGAGACCATTATTATGCCAGCAATGCTTTGGCCAAGCATTTACATCCACGTTAGCATATTTGCGTATATTTCTTGCCTAAGGCTAGAGAGCTTCTCTGTTCCCAGTGTGCTAACTCTCATTCTGCCAACTCGTGCATTTTAAGAGCAACTGGGAGAAAGAAAAACCTTGCGAGAAAAAGGCAAAAAGACGACTGTTGACATATAGTAAGAATATAAAGCAAGCAGCACAGATCATTTTTTTTCATTTTGAGATCATATTGAGAAATGATACTGAGATATCTCCCCTGAAATGCTACACATATAAAACACATTCAAAATCTCCTTTTTCTCTCCATTGAATCTCACTGCGATCTCTGTGACATTTCATTCCCACGTGACCAAAAGTGAAGGTTCCCCAAAGAATCTTTTTTCTTAGTGTGAAGAACATTTTAATCAACCGGAGAAACTTGTTCCTCAAAGAACCTTCCGCTTAATGGAAAGCTTCCATGCATATGAAAGGTTCTTCATGGAACCCAAGAAGCCAGCAAAGAACCTTTATGCATGGAAGCGTGGATCCTGTGACCGACTGGAGACAGATCATATTGAGCAGCAGCCATCTTGCTGCCGCCCATCCTGCTGCTGCAGAGATCAGATCACCTTCAGCGATGAGGAAAGGTGGAGTGTGTGTGAGAGGGCGGTGGGGGCTTCTGTGTGTGTGTGTGAGTCTCAGTCTGGCTATAGCGTGTGACACTACTCCACACGCCTGTCTGATTGCATTAGACACTGGGACGGTCTTTCTGGACGTAACCCCCCCGGCCCCTCTGCACGGCAGGAAATGGGGCCACCTTGCCTGATGCCATGGCAACCTGACAGGAAGAAGCAAAAAGGACCAACCCTTGGGGCTTCCTATTGCATATGTGTGTGTGCGATGGGACATACAGACACAGTGAGGGAGAGAGAGAGATGGGAAAAGAGTTGAATGAAAGAGTGAATGAGGGAATTACCTGAGTGACTTAGTAAATATGGAATATGAATACACAGCTGAGAGATTACAGTAATAAGACCCTAAAGGAAAAGAAGATGAAAAGACAAAAATAGCCAGGAAATTTACCCTCAGAAAAAATGTTGTCTCTTTAAACTGAACTATGCAGTTAAGAAAGATATAATTTTTAGCCAAAAAAAGTAACTGTAAAAAAAAAATCACTAATAGTTAAAATTCATTACTAATATATAGTATATATATATATATATATATATATATATATATATATATATATATATATATATATATATATATGTAAATAATATTTTATTATTAATCATTAGTCAGAATATATTAATTACAGCATCTATCAACAGACTCACTGCCAAAAGTAACCAAACAAAACTTTTATTGTTAATAAATTATATATATATAATTATATATTATATATATATATATATATATATATATATATATATATATATATATATATATATATATATATATATAGTGTGTGTATATATATATATATATATATATATATATATATATATATATATATATATATTACATAAAGTAGCCATGCATTCTGAAAAAAAATATAGAAAATATAAAAAATAACAAAAACCACTGCATTGTTTGAACACTATATTTTAACTGTTTGTGTGTGTGTGTGTGTGTGTGCGCGCTGGTTTTTGTGGTTTATGAGGACACAAATTTGTTTAATGACATGGGTATTACAGAGGTATTTGAATTTGAAGGTGGTTTATGAGGACAAGGCCAATGTCCCCATAATTCAAAAAATTAAAAAACATACTAAATGGTGTTTTACTTTTGAAAGAAGTTTCCCGTAAGGGATAGGTTTAGGTCTAGGGCAATAGCACATACAGTTTGTACAGTATAAAAACCATTATGCCTATGAGAGTCCTCATAAACCACAAATACCAGCATGTGTGTGTTTTAAATGTTCCGACAACACATACTCTGAATTGCACGTGTCTGCAAATCATGTGCGAAAGTGAAACAACTGAAAAATAATGAATTAAGCACTACATTGTGGGACAGATGTTGTTTGATTCACAGTCTTCAAGTTGTGCCACTCAGCTCAGTGACCAAGCGAAGTGCATTGAATGACTGGCTCAGATTGTAATTTAAGGGAGATTATCCATCCAGCTGTTCGCTAGTCTGGTACAAAAGTTCTTCAACTAGATCTTCGCCTTTTAAAAGCGATTATGTGCGCTGGAAACAAACAAGCATCCTGACAATTGTATTTACAAGATGCCCTACATTTAACACTCTGTAATGTACATATAACAATGAGGTGCTACTGCAAACCATTAAAATGCAATGATATGAATATGTGCACATAGCCACATACGTCAGAGCAAAGCACAACAATGGAGAGCAAGACAATGGTATTATTCCCCATAGATGTGCCGTAGTAGAGCGGTGATTGGAGATTAGGAGGGTGTGTAACCGATAACCCTTTGGGGCTGATCTCTCTTTTAGTACACTTTCCTTTCCTTTTTATTTGCCGTGCCTGAACACAGCCCCTCACATCTGCAAACGTATTGGAGCCGATGAAAAATTCATGGATGGGTTATTAATTATTGAGGGCACTGCAGGCAGGTCTTTAATTTTCATCCTTGGCTTTTGCTATTGGGTAAAAATGGGGGGAAAAGCAGATGTTAATTGGTGTGAAGGAAAGATGCAACTGGGCCATCACAATTTGTCAACAATTCATGACCTCATTTGTGTTTCAACCCTTCACCATTGTCCCGCACACTAGGATGTATTACCAGTATCGATGGCCAACATGGCACAAACTGTTTAACTAATAGAAATTTAGTCTATGGCTAATAAACATGAGGTGATATGATGTGGAATAAACAAGTTCACCCTAAAATAAAAATTAGTTTAATATGTACTCAACCTCAGGCCATCCAGGACACAGATGAGTTTGTTTCGTCATCAGAACAGATTTGGAGAAATTTAACATGGATCATCTGCAGTGAATGGGTGCCGTCAGAATGTCCTGTGAAGCAAAAAGCTGCATGTTTGTAAGAAACAAATCCATTGTTTCTTTAAACCATTGCTTCTGGCCAAAATCCCAGGCCGTAATCCATTTGAACACTTCCTCTAGTAAAAAAGTAAAAAAATAAATAAATTTTTTTTCTTACAAACACAAAGCTTTTCAAGTCACAAGATGTAAATGAGATGACTGTAGTCGTGTTGATTATTGTGATGCTTTTATCTTCTGTTTGGACTCATTCTGACCGCATCCATTCACTGCGGAGGATCCATTGATGAGCGAGTGATGCTACATTGTTATGCTCCAAATCTGTTCCCATGAAGAAACAAACTCATCTATATCCTGGATGGCCAGGAATTGAGTACATTTTCAGCCAATTTACATTTTTGGGTGAACGGGTTCCTTTAAGAGACCCTATTTGATTAGGAAAATTCAGTTTGTTGACGTGAGCCAGTGTCAGTACACATTTCATTATAGTAGCATCCAAATCCGTAAAGAGAGTCAAATAAAAGCTGTACTGGAGCTAGTGCAGCATTTAAATTAAATGGGATGCAAACTGAATCAAAGAAATGCCAGCGTAAGCATTTTTGTGAGAGAAAAACACTTAAAATTCAAAGCTTTCTTTTTTGATGCCAATAAATGCAATTGGAAGGCCCACTAAGTTTTATGCCCTATCACAGCACTGCTGGGGTGAAAAGATACCGAGCATTAAATGTAAAGACCAAGAACATACACCCACCACACAGCACATAACTGTCCCGAATATACACTTATTGGTGTCAAAAAAAAAAAAAGGACAGAACTGTTGCTGGGAGAGTGGGCTGAGTGAAAAAAATAGACTTATGACTCACTGTTTAAATGTCTCTAATGAAACATTACAGAGTAAAGTTAAGTTCTGGCAATATTTGAGGCTGGAAAACTAACACGAGGAAACTCTGGCAAGAGCGTGTACTAAACAGTGAGATTCAGGACTGAACTGAGAACGACTTTTAGGGCATGTTTACACTTGGTTTTTACACTTGATTAAAATAAACTCTGGTGTGATTCCCTAGAGTTAGCTCAGTTCATTTGAATAAGTGTGAATGCTGCCATTTGGACCTTGTTGAAGCAGACCGAGATCTACCTTTTCGATTCTGCTGCAGCTTGACTCATATTTAAATAAAAAACACAGACCAGACAACGAGCCAAGGCAAGAAATTATGTCACAAGATGCAACCTTAAAAGGCCAGAATGCTCACGCATACCTGGTTCTTGTTGCTGTTTGGTAAAGATGAGTTTCTGCCTCTGTTTTCAATCCCTTTGCACATTTTATAAGTTCTTTAACAGCTTGTAAAACTACTACCATATGTATACACACACTGTAAAAAACATCGTAAAAATTACGATGAAAAACTGGCAGCTGCCGTTGCCGGAATTCTCCTGTAAAAATATTTGGCAACAATGTTTTAGGTTTACGGTTTTAACTTTACAGCAAAATACCGTAATTTAATTAACTGATATAACATTAATATACCATCCTTGCAATATGCAATAAATATTCATTTAGCAACAATAGATGTACAAACATAACTGATCAGAAAAACTAAGAAGAAACAACAAATTCAAACCAAAATTTGAAATGCAATGCAGGGAATTCTGGGAATGTCAGTTTACGAGTTTTCCCTGTAAATTCTACAGGAATTTACTGTTAACCATTTAACAGGTTTTTGCTGTAGCATTTTCACACTTTTTTTTTCTGTTAAGATCACGGCTATTTTTTTACAGTGCATGTTTTCTATTTTTAGGTTCGGTGAGCTAAGTAAACCAGCCTTTTTTGGTTTCTACAAGTATAAACATACCCTTAAAGTCCAATTCCATTCCAGAATTGTAATTCCAATTTGAATTTATATATGTAGAATTGAAAAGAGTGCGTTTAAAAGCTATAGCTTAAAAGTAAAAGTTTTTGTTTGCGCAATATATATATATGCGTGTGTTTTCTATATTTATATATTTATATATTTATAATATTTATATATTTATAGTGCTCAAATCTCCTGCACCTTCTACCTTATTTAGTTTATCCTCAGGTAAGGTAAAGTAAGTCGAGTCTGTCCTATCTCTCAGAAGCATTTAATCATACTCACAAGACAGGTCACAGAAGACTTCTCCGTGGTCTGAGTCTTTTGGCAGGCGAGGGTATTGGTTATATTAAGATATATTTTATTATATACAGGTTAAATACATTACAAATAAAATACTAATATGAAATCGAAATAAAGTCGTATAATCCCCGAGCTCGGCCGTTCAAGGCATCGGAGAAGCGTGTTTAACTTCTGGCTCACTTCTAAGTGCAGCCCTCCTTTATAGAAAAGTCGACACTTTTTGGGAAAGTCCCATAGAGCTGGAGACCTCCCTCTCAAGATGCTCACTATAAAAAGACAGCCATCTTATCATTCTGCTCTTCTGCGAAGATCTTTCTAAGATGTCTCAACGGTAACATTCCTATTCTTCCAAGTTCTTACTAATATTTATTTTATCTCTGGCTACACTTTTAACTAAATGCTACATATGTCATGCTTAATGTCTTTTCTCAATAAACTACTTTTAAATATAATGCTATGGTGGTCTTTCTTTCTGCTATTCAATAAAGTGGATACAGTACTATGTGTACTGTATATCTTATGAATACTTATCAAATAAAAGAATACAATGTTCTGTTTGGTCTCTTCTTCTTGATAAATCAGTATCAAACACAACTGCTCAAATAATCAAGGCAAACTTACAAAATCAGTACACACACATATATTAAGTAAACAAAAATGCAATTAATCACGATTAAACATTTAACAGCATAGTTTCAATACATTTTTTTGTATGTACAGAACAGTTATTTCCATAAAATATTGTACATTTTATTCATGAATCTTAATTTTTATATATTTATGACTTTTTTATATATCATATAGTAAAAAAGGTCATTTTTATGTGATTATTTATTTATTGCTTATTTGTTTGTTATCTGAAAATCATTTGTTCAACACTAAATAGTGCTGTAAACATAAAATAAAGGTTTCTTTTGGTTAAAGAAATGGATCTAATTATTTTGGTGAAAAAGTACTTTTATAATTATCCTAAAAATCATGATATAATTTGCTTTATCACAAAAGCGTTGGGCTAAAGAAACACATCTGTTGTGGGATTGTGTTACTTCTTTTGGGCATAGACATATAAAGCTGCCTGAAAAGACAACAAGATCGAACATTATTAACTCTCACTAATGTAAATCACGCTAGAATTAAACAATTTTGTCTCCAGAGGATTGTAAGAGCTTATTAGGGGTGGGAATCTTTAGGCACTTCACGATTCAAAGACGATTCTTGATCTACGTTTTTTTCCCCATTTAATTCTTCCGCTGTGCAAAGGCATCTTTACCACATTACATCTTTAAAAAAACAGCTTTTTGTATATATTTAATAATATATGTGCGCCAGTACTGCCATCTTAAAAGTAGTAATTTACAGTTATCATTATCAACTCAATATCACAATAAAA
This sequence comes from Puntigrus tetrazona, assembly GCF_018831695.1. Taxonomy (NCBI): domain Eukaryota; kingdom Metazoa; phylum Chordata; class Actinopteri; order Cypriniformes; family Cyprinidae; genus Puntigrus; species Puntigrus tetrazona. The sequence continues at coordinate 4,348,328 of NC_056706.1, read as the reverse complement.
TCAATAAAACCGCACACGGCTACATTTTTAGATACATTTCAAATCAAATTCATTTTGTGCAAAATGTACTTTTTATTACATAAGCAGGCTACGTTTTATTAACAGTTATTTTAAAAAAGTGTTCTTTATATATCCGAATGTTCACAGACAATAGTTATGGGTTTTTATTTTTTCATTATTGCATTATTGCCGTTTGATTATTACTGATGTGATCATAGACGGTGACAGCTTTAACAGGCTTCATAAAGACTAATGCACAGATATATTAAGATGCTTTGCCCTGCTCTGAAAACATAATTGACTGTGAGCATCAACTTCGTATAAAAGTATTAAAAAATGCAAATGTATTCAGGACAAACGTCAAAATTCGGACGACATTTTTCTCCCCTTTTAAATCAGAAAAGCATTTATGTTCAATAATAATGAAGGAAATAACGAAAAAGTTGAAAATAAAGGTTTGGGGTAAGTGTATTGTCGCAGTAAGGGTGTCAACCATGGCATCTATTTAATAATTTGAATCAAATTTAACATTTACGCTCAATAAGCTGCATGCTGTTTTATAATGTACTTCAATACTGAGGTGCAGATAACTGCCACTTGCAATAAGTAGTAGAGCAGAAAATGCTATTTAAGTAATGCTGATATTTTCAATTAGTGTAAATGAAATCCATTGCTATTTTCAATTAGCGTAAATAACATATCACTAAAAAATGCTGCTATTTTCACTTGGTGTGAAATAAAATACACAATGCTAAGAAAATACGCTATTTGCACTGGCGAAAAAAACGACCAAGCTCAGAATCGACTATTTAGAACTGATTCAGAAACGTTGAAGAGAGAACCTAAAACCTTGGGGAGAAACTCAAATTCTGGGTAAAGCATATAAGAAGGGTCCGTAGACATTTTCCTTGCATCTATCGTTTTTTGCTGAATATAGACTTAAGGGAGGGGTTAGAATTTGAATTTCAAGTTATTATTTGAAGTAGAACTTCTTATTTCTCTTCCTGCCATACTAATTCTATTTCCTGTGGGGCGTGGCTTATTCAGATTCACCCATTCACTCATCGGTTGAAAGCAACCAGTTTTTTTAATACAAAGCCAGGTATTAAATGGTAAGGACGACTGGAGCTGTACGCCCTGCTCTCTCTCTCCTCTCTCTCTCTCTCTCTCTCTCTCTCTCTCTCTGGCCACTTTTTGTCTTTCTTCAATTGAACATTTAGTGGCCTGTGAAAGCGAGAATCATTTCTGATTAAGTAGATAAGATAGGAACTGGACAGGACAAGAGAGACAGAGTGAAAGTGAGCGAGACAGATAAGCTGAAATGTCGAGCGATGGAGAGAGATGGAGCTGAAAGCATCTCTCGGGGGACAGGAGGACTCGCTCAAGGACATGTCCAAGAGTTATTTCATGTTCATTTGTTCTGGGCCACAAAAGACCTGATGCGTTTCTCCACCCACAGCACCGCTGGCTCTCGGTAACCTCTCCAAACTAACGCAGCGGTGCCTCGGTACAGCCCAAACTCTTGAGTGCATTATGCAAAGCACCGGCAGCAACCCTTTCACCACTCCACACATCCAGCACACTTCAGCACACACATAACACACAACCTCGGCTCACACAGAGAGCACCATTAGCATACTGTACATATACAGAGTAGCAGCCCGTTACTGATTCCACATTATATGACGAATAATGCAGCCAGTAATGTAATACATTACATTACACATTTAAGCTAATATAATCTGTGTGGTTTTTGACTCATTCTAAAACATGTGTATGATCTAACGCGTTTATCACATTGATTTGTAATACTTAAATCATAAAAGGTATCATTTAAATAAATCATTTCATAATAAAATACAATCAAAATAAAAAATGTACTAAAACGTTTAAATATTTTATTAAAATATAAAAAATGTAAGTGTTATATAATACAGTTTTATACCTTAAGTATACTATATATGAAGTATTTAATGTGAAAAATGTACATAATTTTTTTAATGTTAAATCGACTATATAGAATCGTATATTTAATGCAAATAATAAAATAGTCATTAAATTTAAAGGTAATTAATTGCAGAAAATGTACTTAGGCTACAGTAATTAATTAGTAAAGCATTACATCCAACACAGTATTTTATTTTATTTTAAAAATATATTACCGTTTAGCATTTTACAAAAAGAATATGGATATACTTTATTTAAATGATATAAATAGACATCATGTGTGCGTGTGCAATGATACATTTAAATATAGTTTAAGTATATATATATATATATATATATATATATATATATATATATATATATATATATATATATATATATATATATTATTAATATATATGTTAAAATATGTAAATGTATAAAAATGATGCCACTAAGTTAAATTTTCAGTTATACATAAAGTAATGGAACAAGTAACCCTTGAAGTTGCTTTAGATAAGTGTCTAAAACATGCATAAATATAAAACCAAAAAACAGGTGCATGCACTGTGAAATATCAATTATAATAATTGTCCACCACTGTAGGCCAAAAACAGATGTTAATTTACTGAACAAAGATCTGGCAATAAAATCTCACTCTGGGATTCTATCATTAAGCCATAAGAAACGGGGAAAGCAGCCCAAGGAACTAAATCCGCACTTAGTAATCAAATGGAGTGTGAGATCACATGAACTGAGGATGTAAGCATCCATTATGAGTGTTAAGGGTTCCTGCGCTGTCTCTGCTACGTTCACTCATATTCCCATGGGCCATTTTCTCCTGGTTTGCTCCTTCAGAGGTCTTCTGCTCTGTTTTATTTAGAGCAGCTATAATTAAACAGCGGGTACTCGTTCAGCGCATGCAAACACAACTATCAAGGCACTTAAACAAGAAAAAAAACATTTCTCAGGATACGCTGCCAAAATTGAGCCGTCAACTATGATATAGGTTATGATGCACTGTTTCTGCTTCTAAATCATATCCTCCAGATGCCTGGTGTGAAATTATACTAATACAGCTGCATTTCGGATAATGTTAATTGGTTATATATTTTGATCAAACACTCTCAGAAAAAAAGGTACAAAAGCTGTCTCTTTCAAAAAGTACCATTTGGGTACAAATATGAACCTTTTAGGCATAAATAAGGTACAAAGGTGTACTTTTGCCTCTTTTTATTGTTTATTGTATTATTTATTGTACATATCCTTCATAATTTTTCATTATATAATAATAAAAAAATGTAAAATAATGTACATTTTACACACACACATATACACACACACACACATATATATATATATATATATATATATATATATATATATATATATATATATGCATATTGTTCTGATTTGTTTGTTTCTTTAGTTTTGTAATATTGGTTGTTTATTATTGCAATAAAAAAGGTGTACTTTTTTTTGGGAGTGCATCAATAGAATATTGTTTAAACAGTATTATGCATTACTACTGCTATTTAAATAATACCGATATTTTCAATTAGTGTAAATGAAATCCATTGCTATTTTCAATTAGCGTAAATAACATATCACTAAAAAATGCTGCTATTTTCACTTGGTGTGAAATAAAATACACAATGCTAAGAAAATACGCTATTTGCACTGGCGAAAAAACATGACTCTGAAATTACATTAAAAGTCTCAAAGGTTATCTATCACCTGACAGAAAAACAAACACGTACGCTTAAAACTTTACATTTCAGTCTTACGATTTGTGCTACTGTAAGAAATGATATAGTAAGACCAATAATCATATGCAAGCAGCTCAAGCTAAATTGCACAGCAAATAGGCTACATGTAGCTAGTTTTCTCAGTGACTGCTGTGTAAGCCTTAACATAAGACTGTAGTTAAAAGCGTGATTACACTGATTAATAAATAAATAACAAAACATATAGGCAAAAAAACAAAAAAAAAAAAAAACCCAACGCGTCTGTGTGTTATTTAAGTCTCTTCAGAGGCTTCCTGCAGGGTCACGGAGTCCAGGAGCAGGTGAAGAGGACTCGACCATCACCTCCATGAAAGAAAAAGACGAGCTCAAACTTCAGAGCACGACCCTCCAACTCTTCATATACGACATTTACCAGCGGTTTTATTGCCTTTAAGAAGCGCCGTCAGTTTGTAAGTTTGTAACTTCTGAACCGAAACGAATGCCAAAGAGAGGCTTTCAGAAACGCCCTTACCTCCAGCGACTGTAGGATGGATCCGATCCAGGGTCTCAGTCTCACCTTTTTCTCTACTATTTATGTTGCAATTTGAGTAAACGTTCGCTTCTGCTCTAGGTAGCTGACTCGATTTTGCGTTTGCTTATTTTATCCTGAATGCGAAGTCCATCGTCACCCTCTCGGTCCGTTCGAAAGCTTGCCTCCGGTGAGAAATTATTCTCGCATCACCAGCATCAGCATCGCTCCCTTATGCATCTTTTACAGTGTATTTGAAGCGCCCTTACACGCCGAGGCCACGCCCCCTCGAGACATCCAGTTACGCCGTCGTTAACCAATGGGAACGCCAGGCCAGGTCGCTCCGCCAATGGAACGCGGGGGGCGGGGCATCGTTCTATCCCATAGCAATGATGTAATGGTCCAGTTTTCGTTCTCCTCTCCCTCCAGGTCGAGCTCTCCTGCGGCAGCGTCAGGCATGAAGAATAACCCTGCCATCAGCGCTGAGCTCATACAGGCTCGTATTTCTGTTTAAGACAAAAGCATGATGTCAGAAATAATCCGGACACCTTTATCCCCTCGAGACCAAGCAAAGGGAAGATTTCGGGCACTTTTGGAAACACGAAAAGCATTATTTTAAAGCTTTACAAATCTTTGTGGAAAAATCTTGATGACATCGTATAAAGATATATATATATATATATATATATAAATATATATATATATATATATATATATATATATATATATATATATATATATATATATATATATATATATATATATATATATATATATATATATTGCTGGGGGTATATATAATTTATATTATAAATATGGTAATGTGTTGTTTTAACTGTATTTTTTGTTTGGTAAGTTTTATTAAATAGTTTTTTAAGTATTTACTTTTATTTTTCATAATCATTATTTTATATTTGTTTGAATTGTCATTTTGTTTGAATTTTTACTTTAATCATCTTCATAAACATTTTGTATGAAATTGGCAATATGTATTTTTCTTCTTTCTGTCACAAATTTTGCTTGCCATTATTATCGATCTTGTTTATTTTATTATGACACCCTCTAAAACCAAGCAACCGTGTCCAGTAACATTTATTGTATCATTTTACGAAATTTAAGTGTATTTTTAGAAACTAATGCGATCTTTATCATAACCTATTTTATTCTGTCGGTGTCTGCCAGCAGCGTTCTTGCAGATTTCAGACATGCCATTGCACGAGTTTTGACTGTGACAGCTTCGGTACTAGGTTTTATTAGTCATAATTAAAAGTGTAGGCTTCATATGATGAAACGTTTCTCGACAGCTCTTCAGCAGCTGATAACAGTTTGATCAAATATGCTCTCTTTTTGTCACTGACATCCTACGGTGACTTTATTGGATGGTAAAATAAAAGATTAAAACCATCAACCTTTGTTGCAATGAACATTTTGCAGCCGGCATTTACGCGCACAGCCTATGTATTTTGAGCATTTTATTTTACACTAAACCGCTTTGAGGAGAGAGGCCTTGAAGACAACTTGACCAAGGGTGACTAATAGCTTCACCCACAGGCTTTTACCGGGGGAAGATCACGTTTACAGCCTTATTACATAACAAAAAAGTCACCTTTCCTCCCTGCCTATGAAACGATTGCTTGCAAAGCATATTAAGGCATGCGACGTCATCGTTGAATCAATACGTTTAGTCATATATTGTATCATGTCTTCACCGAAGAGGGAATTAGTTCATAGTTTATTTCAAAAACAGCATGCCCATATACTAACCTTTACAAAAGATTAAGTGCGCTGATTTCGTTGCATTATGTTTCTTTCTGAAATGGACGTAAAAGCATTCTGGATGGATCCATGGGTCAGAGCGTCATAGACCAGAACTGGGTTGAGAACAGATTAAAAAGATTTTGAAAAGATAATGAAACGATTTGATTTTTTTTAGGCCTTTTATCTTGCTGAGCTGATTGGCTCAGTTTCTGCATCTCTTCTCACGCATTAAAGAAGGAAAAAAAAAAATCTGTGACCTTCCCGTGATCATTAAGGCCTTCGTTTTCTTTCTATTTTTAATCAGCCTGTTTTTCACACATTGCACGCGCCGTCATAAATTGTCAGTCTATGAAAAGAAATTTCACAACACTAGCGAGATGCTTCTGAATTCACATTTATGTTCTTTGCAGAAGCGTTCATACCAAAGTGACATTCGTGTTTGTACTGGCAGCTTAATAGGAAGCCAAGGATACAAATCGAGCCCTCAGACAAAACCTCAAAGTGCTAGGCAACAGAACACTTATTTATTTACAGGTTTGCTGTATTTCGGCATCACATACTTTGATATGCAAAAGATATAAAAATACACTCTTGAAACCTCTACATAAAAGCAATCTTGCAGGTTCAATACACGGCATGTAAGATCTATCGACAGTATCTGTGACAAGCTGTCGATTACCACAGAAAATCACTGGACTCATTTCTCAGTCTATGAAGCAAGGCGTTCTAGAGAGTTTCAAGAAAAAACTTGCAGCTTTAGTAAAACTTTTTTCATGATAGAAGCAATTGTTACTTGATATATGATCCTTATTTGAGCGGTGGGACAATTTTTATAGCTGTTAAAAAATAATTGACTGCACACAATTTTTGATTGTTTGCTTTTACAAACTCCAGCATGCAGCTAAGCGATTTTCAGTGGCAATCAGGAGCATTTCACAGATGCAAAACACACAGACAGTGTAGATAGATACATTTTTCTCATGTTATTTATATAATATATATATATATGTGTGTGTGTGTGTGTGTGTGTGTGTATATATATATATATACATATAATTTTCTTTTCTTTTCTTTGCACTTAGCATTTCCCCCAAAAATAAATTTTATTTAATGAAAAAATAATTTTTATTTAATGTTTTTGCACTTAGCATTTCCCAAAATTTTATTTTAAAATATATATATATATATATATATAAATTAAAATACAATTTATATAATAAAAAAATTATATATATATATACAGTATATATATATATATATATATATATATATATATATATATATATATATATATATAATATTTATATATATATATTAAAATATATATATATATATATATATATATATATATATATATATATATATATATATATATATATATATATATAACATACAATAAAATTGCTGTTTTATAATATTAACAGATTGCCCTATATGTTGTGTCATACAAAGCAGATAAAGTATTAAATAAAAACTGTGCATCCTATTTTAACTGTCATTAATGTTCTCTCAAAGAGAAACCTGTGGCTATCTTTCAGCTTTGCCACGCTCAATGAAAAACAATCACATCCTTTGAAATCTGGGATTAAGAGGGATTAAGCAGGCAAATATTAATTCCCGCAGGGCCGGTCCGTGGGACAGGCCTGTGACTTCAGAGGCCCGCTGATACACACACAGCCAAGTGAGCTTCCTTTGTAAACACCCCGATCAAAGACAAGTCTGTCCTACACATGCTCTTTCATGAGGATTGTGCTGTGTTTCAGCCAAGTAACCTTTCAGTGCTATTACTTTTCTTTATTGAGCGCTGTTGTGTTGTGCGATTTTACGGGGATGTAGTTGGAGCAGATGTAGGGCTGGAGTGCTGAATCATGAAGTGAGTGAAAGGATGAGGCAGTCCTACACACAGTACAGCCACGCGTCTGACTCACAGTGAAAGCCATCGGGGACCAGTGTGAACCGAGGGTGTCCGTTCTGTCATGACAGAACAAATCTGAATGTTCAAACACCTATTATTAGACTCTTTCTGTGATGTTTAGAAAATGTAGTGGTCACACTTTATATTAGGTGGCCTTAACTACTATGTACTTACACAAAAAATATAAGTACAATATACTTATTGTGTTCATATTGTACCGAAAAACACTTTTGTTGCTATTGAGGTGGATACGGGTAAGGTTAGAGACAGGTTTGGTGGTATGGGTAGGTTGAGGGTGGGTTAAGGTGTAAGGGTCAATGGTGTATTTCTAAATGTAAGCACAAAAATGTATCACAGATGTAATTACATATAGATATTTTTAAAAATATAAGTAATGTAAAAACATGTACGTACAAATGTAAGTACATAGTAGTTTAGAACACCTTAGCAACACCTTGGGAACTACCTACAACACACTAGCTTTGTACTGGTAAGATTTGCAAAAATGAACAACACTAATGTTTGTCCTTTATGCCCTAGCAACTCAGAACACCATTGCATCCGCATAGCAACACTCAAAACACTTTAGCAACTGCATAGCAACATCCAGGTTACCACCTATAATATACTATCATTGTGCTGGAAAGCTTTGTACAGAAAATTGCCATTGATATTTGTCTTTTATGCCCTAGCAACCAGTAAAGACATTATGGCAACTGCACAACAATACAATACACTAGAAACTGCTCACAACACCTTTGTAATAGAACAACTACATAGCAATGCCCTGGCTGGCACCCACCCATAACACACTTTTGTTGTGCAAACACCTTAGCAACTGCATAACAACGCCCTGGCACCCACCCACAACGCACTACCATTGGGCAACTGCTCAAGCGCCTTTGCAACTGCATAGCAACACCCTGGAAACCACCCACAACACATTACCTTCGGCAAACTGCTCAAAAAAACTTTGCAACAGCATAGCAATGACCCGGAAACCACGCACAACACATTACCATCGTGCAACTGTACCGAAACGTCTTAGCAACTGCATAGCAACGCCTAGGTAACTGCTTACAACAAGCTACCATCATTTCAGTAACCCTAGCAACCGCTCAGAACAATATAGCATTTACATATCAACAGACTATCACCTTAGCAACACCCTAGCAACCACCCACAATTCACTGCGATTGTGCTAGTGAGTTTTTCACAGGCAAACACCACACACATTTGCACTTCATGTCTTAGCAACCAGTACACTATAGCAACTGCATAGCAAAACACTAAGAACCTCGACTAACTTCATAAGTGAGCAAAAATGTAAAATTGAAATCTATCCCATGCTCGCAAAGCAAATAACCACAATAATAAAGTTAACAACCCAATAAAAACCTCCGCCGAGTCCAACACGCATATTACATCTGTGCATATTGAAATGACATTTTCAGCGTCTCGTCTCTTTCTCGCAGTAGACTGATTGCACTTATTTATGTAAAGATGTTAGGTGCGTTTATGAGACCTCGCTGCAGTCATGGCTTCTAATGACTGCCATAGCGCCGCAGACCGCCTGTTCTCCCTGCCTCGTTAGGGCTCGACATTGACAAAATAGGTCATTGTAATTCAGTATATGCTAAAGGACACAGAAGCGCCAGAGCGAGGATAACCGAACCGAAGCCACGAGAGAGAGAAACCAGGATCACTGCAGGACTCTGCTTCACATTGCCTTTGAAAGGCATCTAAAGTCTGGCTTTGCACAATGACACACATGCAAGCTTCTATTCTGAGTGATTATTAATTTTTCAACGAGATTTTCTTTCTTTTCTCTTAAAGCAGCCTCCTTTTCTTCCCCTTTGCACTCCACTCTCATTTTGTTACACAGAGGAAAAGGTCATTGCATAAGTAGCACAGAAATAATATCACTGGTATTTTACCTCTTATGAATCCGTTATTCAGACACTAATTAACCGCGCTGTCTCCGCCTTTCAAAGACCTGCATGAAACGACAGATTAATTATTAGAGAACGAACTATCTCATCAGATTTTAAATTGATGCGGTGATTTTGTCATTTTCAAGAAATGGTACTATATGCGTCCTCATGACGGACTATGGATATTATTAACGGGTTACTGAAATGATGTAATGTACAAGTCAGACATGTTGCAGCGCTAGTGTGGTTTCCAGGGAGTTGCTATGCAGTTTCTGAGTGGTTTCTACTGGGTCATACCGAAAACATAGTGCATAAATACAAAAAGAAGCATGCCGAACACAACCACAGTTCGTGAACTAAAAGTTCTACTTGCTAAACTTTATCTCGCTTTATCTTTAGAAGGTTATTCCAGGTTCGCCTCGTTTTTATCTCAACAGCTCTTTCCACTTCTGTCTCTCGGTAGAAGTTTAAATATCCCAACTTTGAGAATGAGTCCCTTTTTTGAGGACTTTTAAGAGTGTAATGCAAAATTATGTTTACAAATGAATCACTAGTGCTTCCAGAGCAGTTTTTTTTAGATGTATACTGAACGTGTTCTATTCAGTTTCTGTTTTATTGAAATGGGTTCATGCATTTTCCCTTTTTGCTTCGGATCAACCCTGCCTTTGATACAATGTTTAAGGTTAATTGGCACGTATTGAGTGAACTTACTTTAATATAATGTGGCGGTTTAGGGCTGCGCTAACAGCAATAAAAAAATACAGTAAGCTTCTTTTTTTCTTGAATATTAAAAATCAGCTGGAGTGATGGAGAAATTAGGCACTGCATGCAATTTGGATGCCTTTTGACCTTTAATATTAATGATGTGGAAGATTAAAATTCAACAATAAAAAATATTTCTATTCGAATATGACACCGTTTCCTAAGAACGACCTAATTATCAGATCATCCTGTACACAAGGATAGTGAGCTGTGTTTGCAGCTTTGACAGCAGTTCCTAAAAGCTAAACATCAGCAGTTCAACAAACCAAACAGAGGAGTCATGTATCCGGTCCCCTGATACGAGTAGACCATAATGCATTTTGTTTTTAGTTCCACCCTGGAGCGCCTTCATTTAATCTACAGGATTATGGTTGCTTGAGCCGTGGATCCATGTTGAACAGACATAAACCGAGCGCTTACAGGTGGTGGTGTAAACAGACTGTTAATTGGGAGTTAATGAGCCTTACTGAAGATCTTCATCGGTGGGACCTTGGGTGAGGTGCAATTAAAGCAAAACTGCACCGTGAAGCTACTAAAGTCCATTCAGCGCAATAAAAATCAGCGACCCGAAGCTCAGGTCTCTTATGTGCCATCTGCAGCTGCGCCCAAGGCACCAGGACAATAAAACACGGCCTTATGCTCTCCAATATCATTTATTCTGCACACTCTGCTTTTGTTATTTGAAATTTACAAAGAAGAATCGTTTGGGTACCGCGCTTTTATTTGACTGCAACTCTATTGCATTCACGGTGTCTTGGTTCAGCCCGGTTTTATGAAAAGGCGTATAAATAGCACGCCAAATAAAAACGATAACTCGTGGTACTGACATGCAAGCGTTTGGCGTGGATATGATCTTTACACACAATGAGGAGATCAGGTAGCTTGGTTTGTCCATTCTTTGAAATTCCAGCATGCTGCTAAATGGATACTATGCATGCAGGACACATGGTAAAAATAAATAAAAAACATTTAACTCATGCAAAACTCACAAAAGGTATTGTGGATGGTTGCTTCTAGTAGGTCACACTGAATGCATACTGCAGAATTAGAGGGAGACGTATGCTGTCATCCTGAACATAACCACAGTTCATGAACTAAAAGTTCTACCTGACAAACTTTGCAAAACACGCTTTATCTTCAGAAGGTTATTCCAGGTTCGCCTCGTCTGCATCTCTTCGCAATATCAACAGTTCTTTCCTCTTCTGTCTCTCTGTAGCTTACGGCGCAGACATCGTCAACACGTTAAAAGAAGCCTGACGCTTTCATCATTTTTTCTGTTTGCATTTCGGGAGAAATGAAAGTCAGTTTGAGGAGCATTGTGGGGTTTGGTTAATCAGCGTGTTGTGTGGGTCCTACCGCGCCTGAGTCTTAGCCTGGCTTTAATTAAGATCTATTCTCTTCTCCCCGAGGGCTGCCGTCCCAGAGGAGGCATGACATACAAAATCGAGTCCCTCAGGGATTTGTTTTTGGTTAATTTTCACATTCCCCCACCAGAAAGACGTTTTATTTCATCCAATTTTTGAGGTTGAGAAAAAAAGAGGGATTATTTATAGGCATCTTCATCTCATCACTCGATCACGTACTGTTCTTTAGATTCTGCCTTGATAATGCAATTATTTTGTATTTAGCAATAAACATTCAGTGATCTATTCCATACTTAGGGGCCCAGTATATGAACTGAGATTTATACATAATCTGAAAGCTAAATAAATAAGCGTGTTGGACTAGGATAATATTTGGCTGAGGTACAAATATTTGAAAATGTGCAATCTGAAGGTGGCAAAAAAAAAAAAAAAAAATCTAAATGTTAAGAAAATCAACTTTGAAGTTGTCCGAATGAAGTCCTTAGCAATGTATGACATTAATAAAAAAGGGTTTTGATATGTCTACTGTAGGAATTCCTTTCCATGAAGACATTTAGTAAATTTACTTCCGTAAATATACCAAAACTTTTACATGTGCATGTATGTATAAACAGATAGATGCGAAGAGTTCATTTGCAAAATCAGATAACTCAGAATTAATTTTTTTCAACAACCATTTTTGATCTCAATCAAACTGCAGTTGGGTATTTCGATTAGCTTACAAAATAACTAATAATACATCTAACTGTTAAATGTGTGCGTGTATACACACTATATTGCCAAAAGTATTCGCTCACCTGCTTTGACTCGCATATGACATCTCATTCCTAATCCATAGGGTTCAATATGACGTCGGTCCAACCTTTGAAGCTATATCAGCTTCAACTCTTCTGGGAAGGCTTTCCACATGGTTTAGGAGTGTGTTTATGGGAACTTTTGACCATTCTTCCAGAAGCGCATTTGTGAGGTCACACACTGATGTTGGACGAAAAGGTCTGGCTCTCAAATTCATCCCAAAAGTGTTGTATCGGGTTGTGATCAGGACTCATCCGGCCAATCAAGTTCATCTACACCAGACTCTGTCATCCACCTATTTATGGACCTTGCTTTGTGCACAGTAACGATGGAAGAGAAAGGGGCCAGCTCCAAACTATTCCCACAAAGTTGGGAGCATGGAATTGTCCATAATGTCTCTCAGAGTTCCTTTCACTGGAAGTTAAGCCCAGCTCCTGAAAAACAACCCAGTCAGACAAGTACCGTTCTCCTGCCAACCGCCAAACCTAGACTTGCAAATCAGATTGCCAGATGGAGATACCTGATTTTTCACTCCAAAGAACGTGTCTCCACTGCTCTAGAGTCCAGTGGCGTCGTGGCTTACACCACTGCAGCTGACGCTTTGCACTTGATGTATGGCTTGGATACAGCTGCTCGGCCATGGAAACCCATTCCATGAAGCTCTCCATGCACTGTTCTTGAGCTAATCTGAAGGCCACATGACGTTTGGAGATCTGTAGCATTTGCTGACCCTGCTCTGTCAGTTTACGTGGCCTATCACGTCGTGGCTGTCGCTGCCAAATGCTTCCACATTCTTATAATAGCGCTGACAGTTGACTGTGGAATATTTAGGAGTGAGGAAATGTCACGACTGGATTTGTTGCAAAGGTGGCATCCTATCCCAGTTCCACGCTGGAATTCACTGAGCTCCTGAGAGCAACCCTTTCTTTCACAAATGGTTGTAAAAACAGTCTGCATGCCCAGTTGCTTGATTTTAGACCGATTCTGATTATTTGGATGGGTGAGCGAATACTTTTGGCCTTGTGTGTGTGTGTGTGTGTGTGATACATCGTAAAGTTTCTTCTGATTAATAAATATACAGTACAGAACAAAATGATAGATGACAGATAAAATGATAAACCAAAAGAGATAGAATAGAATGAACAATATTACACAGAACTATATACAGATCTTTGGAATGATAAATGGATACGTAAAATGGAAGAATGATAGCACATATGATAAGAGTATTACACAGAATTAACAATAGATTTATAGATGACAGATTAAAAGATAGATGGATAGACAGACAGTTAAAATGAAGATATTATACAACATAAAGAACAAAATAGCCTTTTATTCATAACTTTCATATTAGTTCCGAGTCTCTTTTGTCTTTAGAAAACAAGATTAATATCTATCACATACACAAACAAAGTAGCATGTGCAGATGAAAAATAGTTTTGTCTCTTTTCAGTACATATAATATAGTTTTTAGACAGTTCAGAAAAATAAAAGCCTTTCCATCCCTTTATGAAATAAACTCCCAGAGAGTGATTCTCATCTGGGAAAGGGAGCTCAGGCCGCAGAGATCTGCTTCCCAACAGTCCAAGAGTCCAACAGGACCATGTAATCACTCTTTACACAAGTAGCAGACTTTTTTTTTCTTTTCTAAAAAAAAAAACCACAAATATGCGCGTAGAGCAAGATTTCCCAACACATTATTGAATATAGAATCATACAATACGTTAACAGTTCCCACATAACATTTCAAAGAGAAAAAACAAGTGAAAAGACTTATTACACCATCTGACAACTGCAGATGTTCAAATTCAGTAACTTGAAAAGCAAAACGAGGCAAATGTCTTAACAGTTTTGAGCCACACAAGTATCAACTCCACCGTCTCCAGTTTGGTGCTTGGATTTGTGACTTTATAAGCAGGTAACAAGCATTAAACAGGTTTTCTCAATAAGAAATATGGAAAAATGGAAACTTGTACATGGTATGAAATCTGCTGGTATTAAGAAATAATTTAGAGACTCCTCTACAAAAGGAGAAAAACCGTCTCAGCCAACATCTCCACGGTCCAATCAATTATTCAATAAATGGCTTTTTTATGTAACGCGTGTCTTTATTTGCATAAAGGTTTCAGTGACTAGAACATTAACACATGCTGGTTACCAACAATCATTTTTTTATTTTTTTGCACAAAACTTGCAAAATTTTAATTCTATTAAGATGGAAATAAAAATTTCAGCTGGAGCTTTGTTTGTTAAAAGGAAAATAAATATTACTGATTAACATTACTCCGTATGAAGATTCTGGGATGTCTTTAGAAAAAAGGTTTCTTTTAGAAGCTATTAATACCAAAATAGTTCATTAGCAGTGGATTAGCACATATCCAGAAATCCAACTTTAAGGCCTATTTAATGTGGTATTATGATACCCAAACAGTCTTTTGTAGGTCCAGAGACGTGCAGCATTATTTTCATCATCTGAAAGGGGGCAGCGATTTCATCAACATGACAAAGGCTTGTTAACATTACAATATTTGACTTTTTTTTTCTGCATTTGTAAAACAGAAATAGTTTTAAATAGATATGGCTCGCTATTTCTGTCTTTTAAGCTTGCTAGTTTGTAAACAACTTGTCTGGGGAGAAATAAAGTCAGCACGATGTAATAGTTCATTTCGGGGAACCGTGCACAGTATGCTGTCGCTGTATTGATCAGTGCTGATGTACAGTAAAAGTAACAGCAGCATCAGAGCAAGGGAAATAGGAGGAGTTTAGCTCAAAGACATCAGCCGTTAAAACGCATTCACAGCGCATTACAGAGCATAGCCGCACAAACGTTCAGAGGCACAAACAATCCCAGCGATCCAGACAAGCTTGAGAGGAAAGCGACAAGACGGCTGAAAGCAGTACTGCAGACTTAACACACTGCATTAAAGATCAAGAACGGGAAAGTATTACTCACAAATCACTAAATTCATCATCACAGTGAGCTCTTTGATATTGCAGGCTTATTGTTTTGCCCAATGCATGGTGTAAAAGAACCACAAGTAACTCACCGATGAAAATCAATTTGCTGCGTGTGAATTTGATCATGATATAAGGTCACTGAGTTTAGCGTATGTGGTAACGTGAGTGGGCGACTCCCAAAATGCCCACCCGAAGAAAACATTCAATGTGTCGACTTGTGGGCGTCCATGACATCATCGTACATATCAGAGCGACACCAAGAGCAGTGGTGAACACTGACTGATCTGCGAGGCTTTTCGAAAGCGCTTCATCTGACAACAAACAGTCGTTCACTGAGAACAGAAAAGTTCGGAACAAAATGCAGGAGAGAGGTGACACGCTTAAGCTTAATTGCAGCATGCTACGAGCAAATCCTCCCGAGTTCGTTACAATTACGCAGATATCAAAACAACAAAAAGCACCAACTTAAAGAGCCAAAATGTTTTAAAGTGATAGACCGCGTTCTTAATATTGAAAATAAGGATCTCACGTGCGAGTTCGACAAACTTGGGTCAAATGATATTAATGGCCATACAGAAAAGGCTGTATGCCATGGAGGCAGTTACTGTCCATAAACACTGACTACAGCTTTCTGTAGAATGCTATATTTAACCACCATGATTTCCCCACAGGAAACTTGAGCTTCACACGCAAACTACAAGCGCAAGAAGATATGCAAATAATCGTTGGCTTTGTTTGTCAGTTGCAATGTATATGCGTGCCTGCTTTGACGCGTCGAGCTGTTGACAGCTTTGAGGTAACAACCGTGAGTGTGATTTTGACACATCAGATGAACATAGCATAAGAGGCAGGCCGCACAAAACGACGAACGATATCAAGAGCAGCTGAAGCTACATACTTCCTGTTCTGCCATAAATTACTTTATTTACAACGATTATTGAGTTCTACAATTATAGCTGGCGAGTCACATGTATCAGTTATATACAGTGTCGGATGTGTTAGCGTTTTGGTTGCGTGAAGGTTCTTATAGCCCTTTGATGCGGCAGAGTAAAAATAAAGACGAGAGCAAGAGAAAATGCAAAACATAAGGGAAAAAAAACAAAAAACGATAGCGACGCTAAGATGGATTGTATATAAACAGCTGGTCTTTGGTCTCCTCTGGCGTTTACTTCAGAAGTAAAAAAAAAAAAAAAAAAAAAAAGCACGGAACTGCAAAGATTCGCTGTGAAACCTTTGCCTGCTTTGTCGATGCTGCCAGAGAAAGGGCTCCTTGATAGAATTACTGAAAACAACAACAACAACAAAAACAGAAAAGCAAGAACAAAAAAAGTCAATATTTCAAATCTTGGAATGGGTGCAACATATATTTACAAGAAGAAAGTTCTGAAATAAAGGAATGATGTCATAGAAGAAAAAGATTGATACATTCCAGATCTTGATATCATTCAGAATCTCTTTGTATCTTTTCCTCCCTGGTTCCACCTCTTCAAATCCTGGGAATGGCCGTGACATTCCTCTGGCATTTTCAATGCCACATTAGTAAAATGGACACCTTTGTCCATGGAAAAACACAAAAGCTTTAAAACAACAGTGTGTTATATACTAAAAATTATGTAATTGTGTCTCTGTAATGCCAAAGAAAGAAATGAACTTGCAGGTTTCAAATGCATGCTTTCCATTTCCAAAAAAAGAAGTTTTTAAGAAAGCTATGCTCCGTCTGTGGCATTTCATGCCTCGATTCAATCAAAGGATACCTCGCCTGGTCAATAACTCAATGTTATTGAGAGAAATCAAAAATGAAGTGAGATCTCTGAGTTCCAAATTCAAATGAGCTTTCGGGAACATGCATCTCGCGATGCACCAAGAAACATCAGAAATAAATAAATAACCGTTGATGATCATATAAAAAGCAAAGGGAAAATAAAAGACCAAATAGTCTATGCAAACGCCACCATCAAGCCCAGAACCGGGCTGCTCCGTCAACCAATCTTGAAGGACGGCTAAGAGCGCACTCCCCTTGCCGAGTTGTCATTGGAGCAGAGGCCCCGCCCAACTCACAGCAGAACTTGTTATGGAGTGTCCCATCTTTCATTGGCCATCCTCAGCATTTCATTGGCTGGGAAGGGAGCCAATCACTATGGCAGGAGATAAGGGAATTAAATCGAAGATTTATGGTTTCTGTGGTCCAGGGGAGAGAACAACAGGTGTGGATAGGCCGTCCACGCTCAGTGCTGGGATCTGGATCTGATTGCTTCCGTTGGAGGGGAACTGTAAGAATAACAGGAAGGCATTAATTAAGACTTTACCTTGACTATTCAACTATTACTTTTATTCTATGCATCGTATTCATGTAATGCTACTCATCTCCACAAACCAATGTTATTTTAGTATCATTAATTCACAGTGTTAGTTTTTGCAAATTATTTAGAATTAAATTTTTTCATATTATTTGTTTTCATTTTGAGTAATTTTATTGTGTTAGGCGTTTTTATTAGTATTTTAATATTAGTATTAGTATTTTTTATTAGTATTTTATTAGTTTTATTTTTGTTTTATCCAGTTTTTTTTTTTTTTGTTGAACATTTTTG
Source organism: Puntigrus tetrazona (assembly GCF_018831695.1). NCBI lineage: Eukaryota > Metazoa > Chordata > Actinopteri > Cypriniformes > Cyprinidae > Puntigrus > Puntigrus tetrazona. Next base: position 4,330,069 of record NC_056706.1, on the reverse strand, counting down.
TAATATTTTTTTTCATTTCAAATAATATGTTTTGCACTTCAAGTCATGCAAAGATATACATTGTACACATTTAGGTAATGATAATAACTTTGCCACAGACCATACATTTTTGAGTATAAATGAATTATACATATATGTACATATACACACACACACACTTAAAACTAAACATTACATTTTTAATAACATAGAATACTCAGCCGATGCTGACACTCGACATCAATTATTTTATAAACTGACAGTATTAAAAAAACTATTTTGCAATAAAAATATCAACTAGCCCAAGAAGAACATCTACCAATACAGACAGAAGGTCACTTATGTATGATTAGGCTTAATCCACCTGTTCCGGTAACAAATAACAAATATTTACACTCCAAACTATGTACTGCTGCTATTGTCCAGCAGAGGATGCTCACATGCTTTTCTGATGCGCAGGCCAACAAAACAAAAGCCTTCTCAAAATTAAGCACAAAAGATTTTATGTTCACTAAAGGAAGAAGTGTAAGAGAAGATTGTGAATTTACTGCAGTGCAGGGCATTGAAATGATTAATTCATTAGACTAATTGAAGATGAGTGTTTTATTGCACTATAGCAGGGCAGTGTTAATGTGAAGGCACAATAACAGAATTCAAATATGTGGTCACAAGTATAGGAATAGCTGAATAACTCAATAGTTTGAAATGTGGCTCATCATTTACCAAACCATTTATCATCCAAAAAAATACTACATGTAATACACCAGTTCCTTTTCAAATCATGAAACCAAATAGTATTTCAGAATATAAAAAATATTACAATACTATTTGGTAAAAAGGAAAAACTCATTCATGAGCTTCTTTCTAACTGATTTCCTAATCTAGCTTTCTAATAAACATGCCACTGCATATGAATATGGTTGGTTCTGTAAAAAAATCACTTATGGTTCTCTATTACAAGTCTTTTTAGATAAGTGATAAGAAAGATAACAGCTAAACGCACAAATGTAAATAAGACATTGGTTACTATGATAATCTTAAAAGTTGGGCAAAAGCAGAATATCTAAAATGTATACATTCTAATGTATTTGATGGTTATGAATGGAGTGGGAAAAGAGTAAATTCTCATCCATGCAATAGGCAGAGGGAGTGTGAGGAGACAGATGGTGTGCTGCTGCCATGCTGTGGACGGAAACTGTGTGGACAGGAAGTCTCACCTGGAAGGAGAGCTTGGCAGGGCTGCGTGGAGCGATTGGACTAAGCGTGCTCCAGAAGTGTATGGTTGATGGCAGCGGACTCGGTGTCAGCAGCACTGGAGTCTGAGAGAGAGAGAGAGAGAGAGAGAGAGAGAGAGAGAGAGAGAGAGAAAGAGAGAGAGAGAGAGAGAGAGAGAGAGAGAGAGAGAGAGAGAGTGAGAGAAAGAGAAAGAGTGCGAGAGAGAGAGCGAGAGAAAGAGAAAGAGCGAGAGAGAGAGACAGAGAGAGACAGAGAGAGAGAGAGAGCGAGAGAGAGCGAGAGAGAGCGAGAGAGAGAGAGAGAGAGAGAGAGAGCGTTGAAGAGGTTGTGTGTGTGTGTGAACCATTTTACAAGGTCATTGTGTTGTATCTCTTTGTTCTTGGTTATCTGGTAACACAAGCATTTATATCGCTCTGGCTTTGTTAAAAATCACATTGAGACTGTGTGAATAATAGCTTGGTACAGCTGAAGCATCCATTCATACCCCACAAATGCTATTGTTGCCTTAGACAAAAAAAACAAACAATAAAAAACACAAAAAAACACACACAAGATATTTCTGATAATTATGGAAAGTATGGCATAAACAGAGATCTAGCTTTTAAAAACACCCAAGCACGACTCCACTGAAAGACTATAAGATAATGCTAAAACTCAGTCATTTAATAGTCATTTCTTTGTGCTTTCAACGTGGTAAAAGATTGCTTTGTGTTTAAATCAGGGCTGTCAACTGTTTAAAATAATTATTTTCTGAAATGCGTTCATGTGGGTTTCGTCTTAGTAATGCAGTTGCAAGAAGTAGTAAAATTTCAAATACTCCAAATAGCTTAAAATTTGTTAACAGAAATGCAAATGAATTTAACATACTTTTTAAATGTTAGCATGTTTTAAACGACCAAAATTCTGAATTGAATGGCTCACCAGGGCATGGGAGGTGATAACAGTGGGTGTTAAGGTGTTTGTGGCACTGCCAGGAGCCAGAAGGCTATTCACCGCTGCATTGACCTTATCCAGCGAGAGTCCAGGGGGCAGCAGCGTAGACGAAGATGGCAGTTCCAGCACACGTGGCTTCTTTGATTTAGGAGGCTGGACTTCCTGCGTGCTCGCCGGGAGGGAGGCTGAGGCAGTATTGGTGTCCTCTGAAAAAAAGTTTTGAATGAGAGGCTAAAATTGACGATTGATTTTTAAGCACAGCGGGTTTTGTTGACCTATAACCATGTCAGCTGTAAAGAATTGCTCGGAGAGGCTTATTGCTTTTATAAAAAGGTAGGGTCAGCAGTATGATAAAAGATAAAAAATTGTCATTTGACAAAGAATTTATTATTAATAAATCACAATAAAGAATTCTTTTACCAAGTAATATACACTTTGTGGGCAGTAAAAAAAAAAATTAGGGAAATACTTCTGTTCATTTATAATATTAGAAATAATTTTAAATAAATGTGTTTCTGTTAGTCAAATAGTCCTAAAAAAAATTATACAAACGTTTCCTCAAAATATAAATCAGCAAGATCATATTAGAATGTTTTTTTTATATTAACATGACACTGAGAACCAGAATAATAGTTGCTGTGCCAGGAATAAATTACAATTTAAAAGATATTCAAATAGCAGTATTTTGTTTTTACTGTATTTTTAATTGAATAAATACAGTCACAAACTTTTGATAGGTATTGTTGTTAATTATCTTAACAGTAGGCTGTTTTTGGTCGCCAGGCAACAGAGAATAAAATGGAACTTAAATGATGTCCCTTTTATTACTCAGACAACAGTTAACCTTAAAAAACTTCTACAAGCCTTACCAGCTCTTTCGAGTTCAACATCTTTCAAATGCATAAATTACATTTATTTTTGACTAACCAGGTAGCTCAGGCTTCGCTTTCACCTCCCCTTCTCCAACCGGCTGGGCCACTGGTTCCATGCAGGGTGATGGAGCATCCACAGGGATTGGGGCATCTGTAACTCCAGAGACAGGCACTGGGGACACTGGCTGAGTATGGCAAATAAAAAAATAAAATAAATAAAAAGCTAGAAATAAATATATAAAATGCTAAATTACTCCAGCATTTCACCGCTTTTGAACACTGAATGATTTGACACATCTGCTCACCTCAACATCTGTTTTTTCATCCAAATCAACAATCTCCAGCAAGTCTTCTTCAGACGGGAGGCTGGACTCTTTGGGCAGCCCGACAGACGAAGGCTTTATGACCACAAACACCGGCTGAGAGGGGTTGACAACACATTCTCCATGAGCTAGAGGAATGAGCGAGGTCAAAGAGCTAGGATCGGACAGGTAGATCTGGGGTGGGTCACCCAAATTCTGGCTCTTCTGTGCTTGAGTATTCTGTGGGATGAATTTAAAACAACATTTTTATACACACAAGTCTTTAATAATAATAGTATTTAATATGGGTGTCAAATAATTGGATTGAAAGCCATTTAGAAGATCTTTAAGGTATTGTCCATAAGATTGGGTCCATATGCTTTATAAATCTTATGAAAAGTGGATGCACTTTATTTTTCAAGTGTGTATGTTTACAAACGTTTTATAATCGCGGCCCAGTTCGACGCTGTATTTGTACATCGTTTGATACTGAAAGATGGAGAGGTAACAGCTATAAAAGATCCCAGTCATGATTCAGAACTGCAGGCAGTAAGTGAAATGGCATCAAATGTCTGTGTTTTGTTGACAATCTGCGCAACTGCTCGTTAATCTTTTGCTCCGCCCACATGTCACGCCTCCAGGGGCTCTGCTTTTTTGGGAGAGAATCACAAAGCTGTATCTTTCTTTTACAAATATGATAAAACTAAAGACTTTTTGGCGTGAAGGATTCAGTATTATTTTATAGGTACTCAAGATTAACACGAGACTGTGTGAAAATGTGTGTGTTATGCCCCCTTTAAGTGTTGAAACACTGAGTCTGAATGAGCGATAAAGAGCAAATCCATACCGTGGTTGCAGTGGCAGATCCAGAGGGCGTCCGTGGGCTCAGGGCAGGTGTAGCACATGGGGAGGGGTGGGTCACTATCACCTGCAAACTGCTGCTCTCCATAGTCGACTGTGCCTGAGCAGCTTCTGTCTGACACATTCGCATCTGCAACATATACACAATAAATAATTAATGTGAAACCGATACATTACACACAACGCGTCTTTTTGCGGTTGATAACTCATTTAATGATTTATTACAGAATTCTAAAACAGAACCATGAAATCCAGAAAGAGGCTGACCTCATGCACTGTGCGGTCCAGAGAAGCAGGTTTGGGGCTGTTGTCACTCAGGACATGCTCTGTTTTGATGAATTTGGATGCAGTTTTGCAGGGCGTCTGTAGAGACTGGATAGTGAAAGTGGAGTAGAGACCAGACTTCATGTAATCGTTGCGAGAGCTGCGTTGCACCGAGCTAGGGGAGGAGCGCTGAACCTGCAGGCTCTTGGAGAGGCATGGGTTGGTGGCGTTAGCACCTGTGTTAGATTTGGTCTGAATAGACAGCTCCAGTTTCTCCCCCGTAGTGGCCCTCTGGAAATCCTCAGGTCCTTTCAGCCCATCAGCAGAGTTGGGGTCCGGAAAGGTCACAAACTTATAGACGAACTTCTGGCCGCTAACTTTCTTAATAATATTCTGTGGAAGTATGAAAGCTTGTTGAAGCGTCTAAAAAATAATACGAACGTTTACATTAAACATTAAATCATTTTCCAATCTTAAAAGTTTTCCTTTTCCTAGTATACAGTAAAAATCCCAGAATTATTCATATATGGATAAATGCTAGTCATGGACCAAAATATTGCCCAGACTCATTAACTAATTAACATCAACTGAGTACTTTTGAGTAAATTATGTTTAATTAATTTTTATTTGTTTAATATCACTAAATTGTATTACTGTGTGTATATATATATATATATATATATATATATATATATATATATATATATATATATATATATATATATATATATATATAAATCAGTAGTGTAAAATAAAATTTAATTCATTTTTAAACAGCAGTAGTAGTAATATCAATAAGTATCACTATTACTAATGTAATAGTCTATTAGTAATATATTTCTGGCACAATGTCTAAACAGAACTTTATTTTGATGGGTTGCCGCGAATACCTTAAAATATCTGTGTGTATATGATAAGACGCTGGTTTTACTCAAATGAAACGGTAAAAGTAAAGTGACTCTCAGAGCAGTTCTGGAGATTTATGCATTTACATTGAGACGGCAGATGCTGAAATCACAGCGAACGTCACACACGCTTCAGTGTATGTAGTAAACAAAAGTGTAAATTCCATATTCCAACTGGATTAAAAGATTACTTCTGCATCGCGAAAATCATAGGGTCGTACGAGTGAAGAAATGGGTTGACCAACTACTCAGTGCCACTCATGTACATGGTACCGACTTGGTAAGAAAAGTACCGGGTTGGTAAGATTTCTTCATGAAAGACATCTCTCTGCATATACTTATTAAAAATATGGTAAAACAGTACTGTTGTGAAATATTGTTACAATTTAAATGTAACTTTTTAAATGTAATGTATTCCTGTTCGGCTGAATTTCATGCAGCCAAAACTCCAGTCTTCAGTTTCACATCATTCTAAAATAGTATAATTATATTAATAATATAGATTTGCTCGTTCAGTAAACATTTCATATTATTTTCAATGTTAAATACAGTTGAGCTGCTAAATTTGTTTGTGGAAATCAGTTCGAAAGAACAGCATTTATTTTATATAGAAATATTTAGTAACATTACAAATGTCTTTAATGTCTCTTTTGGACACTTCATGGCATCTGTGAGGAATAAAAGTAATAATCTTACAGACCCAAATAGTAATGCATACGAATTAAATAAAATAAGTGTATGATTCACATAATTTATAGCCACTATATTTATAGTGCACATACCTTGTCATAGTAGTAACGTAGTGCCCTGCTCAGTTTATCATAGTTCATGTTGGTTTTGTTCTTGCGCAGCCCCCACAGTCTTGCCACCTCCTCAGCATCCAGCAGTTTGAATTCCCCATCCCCAGATGTCCAGGAGATCAAGTGCTTCTGACTCTGATCATCCAGCAGGTGTAGCAGGAACTGCCACAATGTAATGGACGGATCCATTGCTACAGGGCACAAAAAACAGACAGTGATAAATGGGCAGTGTCTGTAACCTACCGGTGCTTAGTATCATGTTAACAAGATGCGTGTAAGATTTGAAAAACCTCAAGTTAGTACTAAATAAACAAAATAACCTGCAATTACAAATGCTTTCACTGCAATACACATTATTATACCGCATGCATCAGTTGTGATAATGCTCACTTGTAAAATATTGCACCATACAGCCATAAGTGCTGTGACAACAAGAGATATTAGTTTTACTATGTTACTAAAAATACTGCATCAAATATACTCATTGTCATAAGAAGTTTGTTCTAGAACTGAAACCACGTTAAAAAAAAAAAAAACCCTTTGTGAGATTTACCAGAATACCATACATCCACCGAAATCAAATTCTCATCCTCAGTACAGTAAATGAAATCCCCTTTCTTTATGGGTGAATTGAGTAGATGAGGAATAAATAGAGAGTAAACATAATATCTGCAGTGAAATCAAAGAAAAACAGGCAAGAATTAATGGTGCTACTGTCAGCAGAGGACGTGTATCACAAGTTCAGGAAGAACATGTTGAGAATGCAAATTAACCCTATTACCATTCCCCCCCTCTTCATTTACGTAACTCATAAGCAACACCTTAGAAACGATCACCATGGTAAAAGCATTTAAGCAACAGTTTCTAAGGAATAAAAAAAGACCCCGCCACCCTTTAAGCGCACTGAACCAAATTAATCACAGCGAATCGCTGATGACAATGAAGGGAACCTGTTTCCATTTTAACCTAGCACATAAAATCGCATTAATTAATACCGTCATTAAATCGAGCTGTAAGTGATTGAGTGAGTGCATTCATTAGCAGTAAAATGTCTTAATAAATGGTATCATTCTAGGAATGAAACACCAGAAGAATATCCTGTGGGCAGCTTGCACAGCTACACACTCTAAGGCAGGGGGGGGGGTTTATAAAAGTGTAGTTAAGGATTTAAATGTCATATTGTCCTTTTGGCACATATCAACACTTACTCATCAAATCAACATCTCACTGCAAGACCCTCAAACTGTTGAAATTACTCATTTCCGTACAGGATGACCCCAAAAAAAAAAAAAAAAAGTTTCTGAAGACATCTCTGTAACACTTTCCATTTCTCTTCCTACTCGATACACATACAGTAATTGTGCATTGAGAACATGTAGACTATGAGCAGTTGACATTTTCTACAAATGTAAAAGCACCGCTTGAAAATCCTTTCACAAATAGCAGTGAATGCGGAATAACTTGATGCTATTCATAAACAAAATATTACATATGGGATTCTGAATATACACACATTTTTAAGAACTCAATCAAAAGAGATTAATTAAAAACAAGTATACTATGCCTAGTAAAAAAAGTGCATGTGTAAGCACACTGTAAAATGAACAATTGTAATGAAAATGTAATTTTTTGTAGATGAACGATAATATTAGGACCGTATGTGAGTTATGTGTCAACATCAATGATTGTATAGATCAGTATTGGATATTTCAGATATCAGATTTCTAATTAATTCTAGCTTATAATTAAAGAGCCATTAAATTATTTTTCTTATGCATACTATAGCAACCTATCTGAATAGTTTATATTTACTATTCAGTTCAAAATATTGTAAATTATAATATTGCGATATCTAAATTTACTTAATTGGTTTTAAGTACAGACAGTGCTGAAATATAGCTCAAATAGATTATTTTTCCACTTGATTTTATTATAGGTGTATCCCTAAATAAACAGCCACTGAAAATAATTGTGTGAATGAATGAGTAGCACTCCTTTTTTAATACAGCTGCATAATAAATTGTGTGTGTTTTTAATTAAAAAGCGTTTCAAAGGCACTTGTAACAGCAGAACCTACTGAGCTGTTTAGGCCAATAAAACAAACAGCTTGATTTTCCCGAAAACACAAAAACACACGAAAGATTTTACGAATAGCACACGTCAATGGTGATTAATTAAAATATCAGCCATCAAAATATACCGGTAAAAATAACTAAGGGTCACTGTATTAAAATAAAAAAAACATAACGGTTGAAGCCAGAACCAAAGAATTAGACTCACATTTGTCTTATTTACATGTTGATTATTCCCTAATTTTCCTTGCAGTGTTACATTCTAGCTGAAGAGCTCCAGTATGACTAATCAAGGGACTAACACTGCACAGATTGCCTTGCTCTAATGCCTCATAAATCAGCCCGTACATCTGAGAAAAGCAAACAAAGACCGGCACTGAACAACACAGATCTGTTTTTCCCCATCAGACCTTATTGCCTTAAGACTGTTCAGGGACCTCAATGCTCAATAGTCAATTATCTTGAGTTCTCCGACTGCATGATGACTTATAGCCAATGAATGAATTGGCATCCCAAAGGAGGAGAGAGCCAGACAGGACCGTGATGTGAGCAGAATGAATCCAGAGCTAAATTACCAAGCAAATCCCTAAAAGACACACGTACACGTGTGTGAAGTAGGGCTCACAACCGTTCATGATAGACCATTAAGGTGCCCACAAAGTCTCTTTGAGTTTACATGAGGTCTACTGGTTAATGCCAGATGACATTGGTTTCATGTACACAAACACAGTAAGGAAATGCTGACATTTGCATTGCACAATCATGTCAAATCAAACAAGGTCATATGCATTCAATTTTAGAGTAATTATAAAGGACCTGTTGTACATTATACAAAAAGGGAGTGAATAATAATAATAATAATAATAATCATTAAATAAGTCACAGGTTTAATTTATAAACCACCTTTCCAAATACAAGAGCAAACATCCACCCCTGCAAACTAGGTTAACGGCTCAAAATCTAAACATTTAATACACAACAAACCAATCAAACGCAATCATGCTAAAATTACATTCGCCGATGGTTAATCAGTTCAGAAATAACCAGGAGGCAAACAAGCCTGCCAAACGCTGTATTTGATTCAGAAACAGCAGCGTGCGGACACACTGCCAGACATTTGGCTTGCAAAACATTCACTCAAACAAAGTTGAAGTGCATCAGGCTTCCTACAGCTAGGTTAACCCACCTTGAGCAAAATGAGATGTCAATATCACTCATTTATACGGTCCCTTAAATACTTTTTGAACGGTCACACTGATTTGTACACAACGTTCTGACTCGCACCAGGATTAGTCAGCGTGTACGAATAAATGGTGAAAAAACAGAGCGAGTTTTGAATGTATATGCCTTTATTTGACTGACGAGCACTTTGTTAAACTCAAATACAATCACTCCTCCATATCCAACCTCCTTGAAGTGGAATAAAACTTACCGCTGATCAGCGGGTTCGACTCCATCTCTCCCAAATAAATGTTTATGGACAGTTTTATTCTTTGGAGATTAATTCACGTCCATAACTGTGCTTGCTCGGTGTCAAAAGTCGGTGGTTTAATTGCGTTTGGTTGTTATGTAACGCATGCACCTCTCCCTCCATGTTAGTTGACATTAGCAGCTAAGTCGCTAGCTCGCGTTAGCTCAGGCTGCCTGCGCGTAACGTTACACCGTTCCTGTCAGACGGACTGAAGACTTCTTCAAACGTCAAAATACTCCGGTAAAATCGACCAGGGCCGCGTTTAAACGATGGAATGTCACGCCCTGCCTTTAAAACAATACGGTAACAGTAAGGAGGTGTTCATTCCAGCGTGGTGAACAGTGAGGGAGGGCAAATAAACCGAGACCCCGATCAGGTCCATCCACTTCGGCGCGAAGCGCGCGAGCTTCCCTCCGTCAGCGCGCGGTGTCCAAGCAACGGACTGGCTGCACTGTCAGTTTAAAGAGCTCGAAATAACGGGGAGGTAAAAGACAGAGCGCTCCCTTCGGAAGTTTTTAAACAACAACCTCTGCTCGGCTTTCCCCCGTTTGTAATGCTTCCTGTTTCCACGAGCGCCTCGACTACTTGTTTCTTTTTTTTTTTTTCCACCTCTCTTTGGTCCGCGAGTCCCCTGTGCGGCCGTGACGTCACCGCACAGGCATGACGTGGGTCTGCTGTAGAGCAAAATGAATGAAAGAGAACAAACTTTTGTGTTTGTGTTGCCGTCTTTTAGTGGAGAGTCCTTGGTGCTGTTTTATTCAGAACCAAGGTCGAGTGAAAACCTTCACGCAAAAAATACATATGCGCTCGAATCATTTTGCGTAAATTCTCTCTCTCTCTCTCTCTCTCTCTCTCTCTCTCTCTCACACACACACACACACACGATCGATCCACAGGTTGTTGCTGCAGGACTGCGCTGAAATGTTGCTTGCACTCGTGTAAAATAGCGAAGGGCTTTTCCAGAGGGCCACAGGAGAGTGCTTTAGAAAAAAACTGTACAAATATTACAAATCAATGATAAAAACAATTACTTTTAACTACCAAAATAAATTATTACAATGAAAACATTAGTTTTATTTGAGTGAGCCACTGAAAAAATAAATACAAAAATGATACACCTAACCGGACAGTGCTACAGTAAGCATTAAATATTTAATAATGCAACATTGCATAATTCCAAATATATTTTCAGGATATTTATGATATCGTTTTTCCACAGTATAAATCTGGACCTTACAGGAAAACATATAGCTACATTTCAGTTTTTAGATGGGGTCACATGAGGATGATCATCTAAAAGATTGAAAACCCCTGACATCAGAATGAAGTCATACCGCATATGCAAAAGAATAATACAGGAAACATAAATCATCTTTTACTTGATAAGCTGGAAATCATATGTACAAAAAAGTTCCATCTAAATCTTGAATTATATATCATTCGAAAACCTAAAATCTGTAATTCCACAGCCAGTGCTGACAATGTCACATTATAATGATTGTATAGCGTGTCATTGTGCCCAAATGCGGCAGCGAATCTTTGTACAAAGAAAAATAATCTATTTCAGGAAGCAAGTCTTACAGCGCTGCCACAATTCAACATCCAGTTTCCATGGCAACTGTTACTAGTGTGACAGGGTAGCCGTCACGCGGATGCTGCAGAAACTTAAAATTAACCAGTCTTCATCAATCGGAACAGCTGAAATAGAAGTTCAATCGATGATCGATTAATTGTCACGTAATTCATTAAAGGGGCGATCTTGAATCCCGAAGGAAGCACGCACGCGGTTAAAAAGGATTTTTTCGAACGTTAGACTGCATGAAGAACTGATTACGTAAACGGGGTAATCTATACATTTTTGAATCTAAAAATAAAAAGAAGAATTACTCCTTAATTATTCTTTGAATTACAGATAGAGTTTCTAAGATGAAGGTTTTACTCCACAACCAATTTGCACTCACATTTATATATACATATAGACTTCACAGTATCATTTTGTGGCTTGTTGAATTCTTTTTTCAGTAAAAGTCCTGTGTTTTATAAAAATGAAGATTTATGAACTAGATAACACCAGTGATTTCAACAGATTACATATCTTTTCTTTATTTACAATAATGCAATCTCAATTTGCTTGACAAAATTACATATAGACTGTCTAATCTGGTTTCAAAATGTCATGTGTTAATGTATTGTGAGTACAGAGATATAATTATATATAAATATTTAAAACGATCACAATGACACTGACAGTTGTACTGAAAATGCATTTATTCAGCAAACTTTTCAAAACAACAGTATAACCTGTTAAAAGGCAACGTTCCGCTGAACCTGACTGCCATAAAGTTCACATTGTTTGAAACAAACATTACAGTCATATGTGCAAATTTAATACACTGTTCTACGTTTGGTGCACTGTACTAAAACACCTCTCTCCTTCTGTCCTCTGGAAGATCTTTCAGACCTTGCAATTCCCTCAAACCCTATAAAAACAAATTTTTTTTAAGCATCAAGTAAAAAAAAAGGAAAACAAGTAAAACCGTAATGATGTGTACCTCCAAAACCATGCGTATGTTGGCCTTTATCTTTGCTGCATCTTTGGTAAGGACCTCCGTATACCTGAAACATTCAAATAACGATGAACATCTGAACATTTCAAGGTTTTAAAAAAAAACCCCACCAAAAAACTCTCTTACTCTGTTAGCTGATTCGTTTTCTTTTCTATAAACTTCAAAGCCTCCTCATGTGTGAATTCGACAAAGAATCCATACCCAACTGCCACATATATTTTTGATGCATCAGGTCTAAAAAAGAAATGAATCCTTTATGAGTGTGCCCTTTTTAAATGTTAGGCAGAGGCATCGACGCACAGTACACGGGCATCAGACTAGCAATACCTACACATGAGCCTGCACGTAGAAATTGCAGCCAAGGTCAACATCTGTTTTGAGTTCTTTGCTGTCGGTCTCCTAAAGATTAATAAAATGCATATTATAATATACATCCCTGGGTATAGAATAAGAGCCAGAAATGACAGACAGTGAGTAACAAATTAAAAAAGAGAGAAAAAAGGAAGAAATACAATAAAATAGAGATGAAATACCTGAATGCTTTTAATTGTGTTTTTCAGCTGAAGGTATTGTGCTATTTTCTCATACACAGCATCTCTTTGCTCTAATACTTTCCTGTCAAAAATAGTAGAATTTATTTTATTCATATATATATATATATATATATATATATATATATATATATATATATATATATATATATATATATATACATACACACATATATATATATATATACATATATATATATATATATATATATATATATACACACATATACATATAGATACTCACACACATATATACATACACACACACACACATATATATATATACATACACACACATATACATATATAGAGTATATTATATTAGTATTTATATGAAACCCAATGGCACTTACAATAATACCATTGTATTACGATAAAACAATGGAAAGAAATAATGTGATTACCATGGTAAAAAAATATATATAATCTCAAGCGAAAATACTTACTGTAAGTCTCCTTTCAATACTTCATTGATAAACGTCTCATACTGCAAGACTTTTTCATTAATACCAGTCGCCTCAGGAGTCATGATATGAGAAAAAGATGGTTGCAGATAGACTATGATACAGCGATATTTATTTTAATCTTAGCCTGTGTTTCTACAATTAACGTGCATCTGAAATCGACAGCCCGTCGCTGCGCTGATGCAGCGATAAAAAAAAAAGCTGACAAATGAATGTATTTTAATAGAAAATGCTCGCCTGTGTGAAGCTAAACCTTCCTTCAGCCTGTCACGTGGCTCTCCACTTGTTTACAAGATACACGGAAGCGTCTTCGAAACCGGAAATTGCGTTAAACTTTTTCTTTCTTTCTTTTTTAAGTATATACATTTTTTTTTAAATATATATGAATAAGACAAGGCTATCCGTTTAGCGAACGAAAATAATTACACTGTAATGCATAAATACATAAATGTCAAAGTAGTGCGACGCGTTCCTGAGAATCGGTTCTTTTAAACAATTCGTCTCAAAGAAGTTACAAACGTTTATTTTACGAAATTACGATATCACCGACATCCTCTCGTGGTTTATTACGTGTAATAAAAATTATTTATATGCACATTTTACTGCTTATTTTTTAAATTGTATCTATATATCTACGTTTACACGTTAAAACCGTCACGTTCAGCTCGGTTCAGTGAGGACTCGATAAGAGCACAGACCGATACAGTTCAGTTCGTGCGTATGACTACTCAAAAGAAAACACAGGAACATATTGGATTATTAATTTATGTTTTCTGTTAGCTAAATTTTATATTCGTAAACAAAAGTTTACTGGCTCTAAACCTCTGTTTTCTTTGATTTAGACAAGTTTATTTGGACAAATATGTGAAAACTATTCAGAACTAACGTGAAAGCTATGGAAACAGTATCCCTGTATTCATCAAAAAGCAAAAAAAAAAAGAGAAAAAAGTTCAGTTAGTGCATTAGTCGACTCAACAGTTTAATAGATTCGGTTCAATAGAACTGGATCAATTGAACCGGTTCAATAGAACGACCCACGAATCGGACCTCGCTACTAGTTCAAAGGTCAAAAAGCAGCTGTGCATATGGCGCATGTTCATGCAGTATGTGTCGCTACTGTCGCATAAAAGTTCAGTAGTTTTACTGTAGTTGGAGTATTAAAATAAACTTTTAAAGTGACAGATAGTTTTTTGGTGGGTGACATGGCAGGTCCAGAGCTGCTGCTAGACTCCAGTATTCGTCTGTGGGTCGTTTTGCCCATAGTCTTCATCACATTCTTCGTCGGTGTTTTGCGACATTATGTCACTCAACTGATTCATAACGAGAAGAAAGTGGATCTGCAGCAGGTGTCTGACAGGTGAGATGACTGATACACACAGGTGTTCAACCATAAACATGTTATTAAACTCACAACATAACTACTGTAATTCTAAATATAATAATTAAAAAAAAACATAAATGCTTAAAGTGCCATTCTAATTATATTATTTCAGTACTTAATTTTAATAAAAAATAATAATTAACCTAAAAGTATACTTGCATTTATCTTTATGAAGTCTTGGCAGAATATTAATGAATTAAATTTGATCTATAAAATGAGGTTCAATTACTATATTTTGCTAAAAAGTTATTATTGATCTAAATTAAAAACTTTTAAAAAAGTTTTGATTGCCGAATAAATTATATCAGTACAGGTTGTATGCAAATATGTATTCTGGAGATCAGGGAATAAACAGGAATAATTTAATAGCAGACTTAAAATTTTGAAAATTCTCAAATGTTGCCCAGATGCGATCATCACGTCTTTTTTAATTTGTCCCGATTACAAAATATGGAAATGCAATCAATCTGTTTTATATATTGAATCCTTGGGCAAGTTCCTCTTAAGAGATGAATTATTTCGAGCTTCAGGAAACATTTTGAAGAAAGGATGTTTGTAATCTTACTGGAACCGTTGCAGTTTATACATAATCGTTGCAAATGATTTTCTGAATGCGTGTACATTTCTGTGTTTTAATTCATTGTAAATCGCAGCCAGGTGTTGCTGCGCAGCCGCATCTTGAGGGAAAATGGAAGATATCTTCCCAAACAGGTATTAATTCCTTTATGAAGCACATTTGCGTGGAATAAAGTTATAAAACCCACTGATCAATGACGCTGTCCCATTTCAGTCATTTGCCATGCGAAAACACTATTTCAACAACCCTGAGACTGGGTTCTTCAAGAAGGTCAAAAGAAAGGTGACCCCCAAAAACCCAATGACCGGTAAGAGCTACTTCAACGTCCTAATATTAGAAGAAACGAGCTACTATGCTTCATCATAACATCTTGCATCACCTGTCCCAGACACCAGCATGCTGACGGACATGATGAAAGGGAACCTGACCAATGTGCTGCCAATGATTCTGATTGGAGGATGGATCAACTGGGCCTTTTCTGGATTTGTCACAAGTAAGAGCTTTTGTTATTTGTCCCAGTTAATGGAATAGTTCACCCCAAAAAAATGAGGATTTGCTGAAAATACAGGCCAAGATTTAGAGGAGATTGTTTCTTCATGGGAACAGATTTGGAGAGATTTAGTATCACTTGCTCACCAATGGATGCTCTGCAGCGAATGGGTGCCGTCGGAGTCCTAACAACTGATAAAAACATCACAGTAATCCACAACACTCCAGTCCATCAATTAGTAATGTCTTCCGAAAAAGCTTCATGTTTGTAAGAAGCAAAAATGCAGCATGTAGGCATTTTATCTTTACAGCCATTGCTTGTAGTCCATATTCTACAGTAACGCTTTGTCCAAGATCACCGTGGAAAGTTAAATTATGAACAGAGCTCCTGAATATCTCGAATTTCGTGATTCATGAGGCTAATTAATTGATGGACTGTGATGTTTTATCAGCAGTTTGGAACGATGAGCGAGTGATTTAATGCCAAATTTCTAAAATCCGTCATTTCTGATGAAGAAGCAAAGTCGTTTCGGATGGCCTGAGGGTGAGTAAACGTTCAGCAAATTTTCATTTCTGGGTCAGCAACTCCCTTAAAACCAAAAAGGTCTAGCGAGCGTGCGTGAAACGCGGTCTTTTTTCTAAAACAATCATTTGTAAGCGTGATTAAATTCAGGAGTGTAGGAAGCATCCGAAATGTGAAGGGAGTCATTCTAAACCTTAACAGCCGGCTCATGAATTTTAATTGGGTGATGTAACAATTGGCCAGTACATTCATAACTCGTTTTCTGAAAGGCAGACGTTGGTAAGTGGGCTCTAACCGTAGTAGAATTACCGCATATGCGTTTGTTTAGTCCACCGCTGATGCAAGTGGTTGGCGGAGGCTTCTGCTCTCTATTAAAGCAGCAACATTTTTTGGCATTATTAAACAAAAATATAATCACTATTAGTGGATGGCTAGAAAATACAGTGGCTGCTATTCATCTGATTAAGTCTCAAGTAAATGCTACTTAAAATGTCACTCAAAAAAAGGCTTGTAGGAGTTGAATTGAATTGTAATATAAGTCATTTTTGTGCTGCTTGTTTTTTCTCCAGCTAAAGTTCCTTTTCCTCTGACTCTGAGATTCAAGCCCATGCTGCAGAGAGGAATTGAGCTCATCTCTCTCGATGCGTCCTGGTACAGTATTCACATGTGATGTGTTTTATTTGTTGCCGGAAGCTGGGAACTGTGAATTAAATCTGAATGTGTTGCTCATATAGGGTCAGTTCAGCATCATGGTATTTTCTCAATGTGTTTGGGCTCAGAAGCATGTACACCCTCATCCTTGGACAAGACAATGGTTAGTTGTCTTTTTATGACTTGTATTATATATGTATATATATATATGACTACTTATTCTATTTAATATACAATTACCTAATGTGTTGCGTTGTATTAAACGTTATACTTACATTTTATCTGTGAAATTCAGATGGCTTTCTTCTCTATTTAAACCAAAAGTTCTTGATGTTTCAGCTGCAGATCAGTCAAGAATTATGCAGGATCAAATGACGGGAGCCGCGATGGCGATGCCACCTGATCCTAATAAAGCATTTAAAGTGAGTAGAACCTAAGAAAATTAAACAATTTATTTATATTTACTTAACATTTAGTCACTTTGCAGATGCTTCTATATATATATAGTATATAATATATAATATTTTATATATATATATATATATATATATATGTATGTATATGTGTATGTATGTATGTGTATATATATACATAAATACACACACACACACACACACATATATATACTGTACATACGTATGTATACATATATGTTTGTGTGTGTGTGTGATATATACAAAGAAACATGCACAAAATTTAGTTAAAGTGAATTTTTCTTGGGAGTTCAGCGCCTACAGCCCCAGTGGATAGACTGATGCTTGCAACAGCAGGGCCGATGTGGAAACGTGGTTGCTTTTAATTTCATAACCTCATCATCTCAGGATAATTGCGAAACCTTGCACGCTGCCGTTTTGAAGCACACACAATTACAGAACTACTGAAACACATTTCTTGAGGAATGAAAAGCGATGGGCGCAGTGCGAGTCAATTCGGTCCTCAAACAGAAATAATGAAACACTCGGAGAGAGAGATGATGTTCTCATCGTTTGCATGCGCTCGTGCCGTTGTTGTAAACCCCCTTCTTTCTCCTGCGGGAACGCCGAAAGGAGATGTTTAGCAGAATGTTCGCACCCTTCTCACATGCGTAAAGCCCTGCAGTGCTCTAAACGTATTTATTACTGTGGTTTCAGAGCGAGTGGGAAGCTCTGGAGATTGTGGAGCACAAATGGGCCCTGGAGAACATAGAAGAGGAGCTCATGTGTCAGGATCTAAACTTCAGAGGACTCTTTAGCCAAGAACTGCAGTAAAAACAACCCTATTCTGATGATCGTCTGATTTGAAATCGGCACTGATGTGTTTTTGCCAGAGGTATTAATATACAGAGTTTCTCATGTCTTAAGACCGTATTTATATGCGAAGTAATGCCTATTTTTGGGTTAGTTGTATCCGAAGTGTCCTTAAAATGCCAGTTCGGCTTTCATCTTTGATTAAACAGTCTCTGTCGTGCAGCTTTTCTCTAGTGTGCTTTGTAATTATAACAAGTTTCTTATTTACAAGCCAGAGAGATATCATAACAGCAAATCGAATGTAAAACAGATACTATTTTGGTCACTCCGCAAGATATTTAATCATTTAATAAACATGAAACCCTAAGGTGAGGAGGAAATCAGTTTGTGCTCGTGTCTTTGAATCAGACGAAAGGAAATGGTCGGTTAGCGAAAAGTTTGCGAACCACACAGAGTCTGTAAATGTTTAACGCTTACATGACTCCACATTTCAGATTGAAAATACTACATACTCCACATTCAAAACTCCAAAGCTTTTATTTGATAACTTACGTTTAATTTCTATACAAAAAATGCCCCACAATGCAAAAATCACAAATACGAAACTTGGTGTGTGAAATGGGCTTTATAAATTTGTGTCGATTATTTCTCAAAACAATAATTGCTGTAATATTTCAGTTATTTACAATCCGATGGATTTCACTGAAATTGATACAACAACCACGATCGCATAAATATCTGATTATAAACATGCTGCGTAGAAATTAGGCAGTAATGTAGGTGGCTTTCTGAAGCTGTAGATTCCAGCACTGGTGGATTATTTCAGAATTATTTCAGTAAACGAATCATTGCATTCATTAAGCCTCGAATGGAAGACTGCAGAAAAAAAAAAAAAAAAAAAAAAAGTCATTTGAGGAACGGTTTTACAAACAAACCGTCTATTTGTAAAGCAGACAAGAAAACTCAGCTCTTCGTCACAACTTTGTAAATCTCACAAATCCAGTCAGAACATATCCGGTCATTTTTATTTTTATGAATACCATCGTGATATATAGCCTTTTTTTTAGAATTGCGGAACGATAAATTGTCATGAAAACGCCTCTTTGTTTTAATATAAAAATATAATTTCACATTGTATCCTTTGTTTTGGATGTCTTTTGTTCTGGACAGGTTTTGTGAGATTCACCTGTAATATTATACTAGAACATACTGAAGTTATTAAGTGCTCCTTTCACATACAGTGATATATAAATCTCATAGGACAGTGCGATAAACTGTGGAATGCAATAAAGCAGTCACTTAATGGGAAGTGCAAATGAAAAAGCATTTTCTATAAGATCTTTACACAGCGGGCCGAATGAATTACAACACTGTGAGCAGTTGAGAAATGTTAATATGCAGTCAGTACAAACCGAGGGAATGCCGAAGGAGCTACGCCACCTTTAATTCAGAGGTAAAACAATGGAAATGGAAGCCAAATGTGTCCAATCTAACCTCGACTTTATAGTCAGCATTTATTTATATCAAAAGATGTGTATACAATTATATATTCAATCTATAATTAACAAAATAAAATGAAAGCTCCCACATTCCCAGCATCTGATCCAAATGATCAAAGATAATACAACATTTATTACAATACAAAAATACTGTACAGAGGTGCCTTAAAAATCATCACGTAAAGAGCTCTATCCAGAAAGCACTTTGCTGAAATATTCTCATTGCTCCAAAGAGTTTGTTATAAATTGCACGCAGTTAGTCAAAAAGAATGTAATATTTAAATCTTGCTGTTCATCTCCTTTCAATTAAGATAAAAAAAAAAAAAGCTAATTCTCGCTGGAAAACAAGCCTCCGTTTGTGTCCCGCAACAGAGTGGATTTTCCCAGACGGAAAAAAAAAAAACATCACGAGAAAGAAAATAAAAATGGAAGATCTTTAGAAGCCGCTCTTTAGAATTACAATCTCTCACTCCACGTTAGCAATTATGAAAATAAATATTTCACGAGTGAGTGGACAGAAAGCTATACCTCATATACCTCCACACCCACACCTTTTTACAAGATCTTAGAAATCTGAAGCAGGATTTCTGAACGTGACATCCCTGATATGAGAAACCCCAACCGCCCCTGCAGAAAGATCCCGCGATGAACGTCGCTACAATGAGATGGAATAAACCGATTCATGACGCTAAACGGCGCGGCTGAAGGTTGTACGTTCAGATCAAACATCACCACTGTGGACAGCAGCTGAGCTAGCTCAGAAAAGCAAGCTTAGGAAAAAATAAAGAACACGTCGGTGATGATGAACTGTGACGCAAACCTCATTCTTCGAATCCTCATCGTCACTGAAGCGCTGCGCGACAATATCTGAATCCGCCGCTACCAGCCTAACCCGTTTCCTTGAGTTCGTCATACAGAAAAACAAACAAACGAAAAACACACTAAATCTACATTCCCACCCCATGATGCTCGTGCACCAGCCTGAGAGAGGTGCCCCTGCCTCGCACTTCCTGTCGGGAGTCAGAGCGGAGGCGGAGGTTCAAGTTTCTGTTGATTAAGATGATCGACAGTATGCCAGAAAAGATAAAAGTGAGAGAGAATGAAGTGGAATGCGTGAAAGACAAAAGGGCAGGAATCAGTCCGTCTCCATGCTGACACAGGAAGAGGCTCCGTCCACGCCGTCGTGCGTCTGGGGCGAGACGTGGTTCTCGGACTGGCTGGAGGAAGGGACGGGTAGAGGAACGGTGGGCTGGCGGATCTTGTCTTGGCGCTGGTAGAACAGGAGGTAGGCGGCACTGGTCTAGAGGAATAGAGGGAGAGAAGTTTCACTGACCAGGATTATGGGTAATGAAAGGTTCATATTTTGATTCTGGGAGTCAACAGCATACAAGGTCAAAAACACTTTCAATGTGCATTTTTTTTTTTAATTATTTGTTCAATGACTCCCAAACAGTTCATTCAATGATTATTTTTATAAACCCCTGGTGAATCGTCGATTTTTTATTTAAAGCAGTGTTTGTGAAATTTTAACGCTGCAAGAGAAGCACCTAGTGGCAAAGAATGAATTTGCATTTTCATTCAGACCAACATGAAAAGACCAACAAGTGGGCTGGCAATATGCAAAATTTCATTTTGATTTGAAACGGTTTTGGATACACGACTCGTTTCAATGAATCAGAGTCGACTCTATCTTATGAGGAATAATAACTTTATACAAAATGCACTTTCAGATTTGAAGGTGGTTTTTCATTTTCAAAAATCGTTTGGGTTCAGTAAGGTTTTTTCCTTTTTATCTTTTGTAATGCTAACGAAGGCTGTAATTGTGTAAAACATAATAAAATAAGGTATATTTACAATTTAGAATCACTGTTTTCTATTTAAATATATATTAACATTTATTTTTGTAGTGCAATATTGAATTTTCAGCATCATTACTATAGTCTTCACTCTTCAGTGTCACGACTTCTTCAGAAATCATTGTAATATGCCAATCTACAGCTAAAGAAAAAAATATTCTTCCTCTTATTATCATTATGATGAGTGTTGAAAACAACCTATCACCTTTAATCAGTTTAATGCATCCTTGCTGAAAATAAACATACTGACCTCATAATGTGTTTTTTAAATTGTTTGGTTTGTTTAGATGTGCTTCCATAAATTTACCTGTATTTTTAATTATATATTTATTAGTCATATCATATAATCAGCATGAGTTTATGTAGAATAAGACAACTGTAGTCCACCGATATAACCATTTCTTGCGGACGTCATTTTAAATAAATCGGTCTCTTTTGTCACATGTGGTCCAGTTAATTCAGAGGCTGAGAAAGTTATTGTATTTTGAAGAAAAACAAACATTTCATTTTAGAAAAGCATGCGCTGATGAGTCACGCACAGCAAGACCAAGGAAATTTAATGAAAAACATAAAGTCTATTTTGATTTCATGGTGATAAAGCAAACCACAGGAAGATGCATTAATCTCACCACTATTTGCTCCTCCCTTGCATAGGTCACCTTGCTGTCGTCAAAATAATACCACTGACCGTTGTCCTTGTTCCGGGCATAACTAGTATCTAGAAGGAGGAAAAAAAGGGAAATGCTTGTGTATTGTTGTGCCACTAATCAAAACATCGTGCCGCTTTTGACATAAATGCTGTTTAATGAGGTCTAAGAAGACTGATGCATACAGTGCCCATCTCGGAGTCCGCCATAGTGGTTGGACACGGAGATCAGGTCATATCTACAGGGAGGTTCAGTACTGTTCACCGTCTTCTTTAGGAGGAAACCTGAGAAGTCCAGATCCCTGCAGTCAGAGAAAGAGCGTTGCTTTTCACCAGAGCAATAGCAACATATGAGCCACATGAAAACAAATGTCACAGTCTAAATATCAACCACTGAAAAAAAGAATATAAAGGTTGCTCATCATTTAAATATTGTGTAAAAAACAAAAAAAAAAAAAAATATATATATATATATATATATATATATATATATATATATATATATATATATACACACAATTTTTTTTTTTTGATTTTATAATTTCACTAAACCATTCAAAAGTTTGGGGTCAGTAAGATTCAGTAAAATTAGACATTACAAATTTTGACAATTTTTACAAACCACAGTAAAGATTTACAATATTATAAAAGATGTCTATTTCAAATAATTGTGGTTCTATTTCTATTTCTTAAAAATGATTGAAAAAATTAATCATGGTTAACACCAAACTGTTTTCATAATAATCAGAAATGTTTGTTAGGCAGAAAATAATAGTTTCTGAAGGTTCATGGAGTGGAGTGATGAATGCAGTTAACAATATATTCAAATAGAAAACAGTTATACTAAATTTGAATTATATTTTCACAGTATTATTTTTACTGTATTTTTGATTAAATAAATATAACCCCGGTGAGCATAAGAGACTACTCTCAAAACCCCCAATTTTTGAACACTAGTTCATGCATCTCTTAAATCTCACAAACGGTGCATCAATATTACCGCAGGGGGAACTCCACGATGGTATCCAGTTTCTCTCGAGAGTATTTTGTGTAGGAGAAGCGCTTTAAATGGATGATAAGAACCTCAGGCAAAGACCACAGATCCAATTTCTTAGTGGCAAGCTGATGCTTTTTACATGTTGGACAATACCTACAGACCACATAAACAAACACAGAGTTACATGTGCGGAGGAAGCAATCCGGTTCTTTAAATACATCACTAGAAATTATGAAACAGATGGTTACGGCTCTAAATTATGCAACAAACAACACAAAAGGTTTGTCTTTCTTCGTGCTCATGATGCATAGACTGCAATAAAAGCACAGAATCTGTAATAGTAGATTACCAGGGGTTTTCCTCTTCCAGTGTCTCTACCGTGGTAAAGAGCTCTATACATTCCTGCAGCTGCACCGTGGTTGGCAGGTGAGGGACATCCATGCTCTGATGCTTTATATACTTCTGCATAAACATAAAAAAAACATGTTTGCAACAGATATGGTGCAGTTTGCATAGCTCAAAAAGACTCGCATAAGAAAAGACTACTGAAATAAATGTAGTTCGACTAGTGGTTCCTGATTGGCCAGCACAAGTTTTCATTGTTTTTTTTTTGTCATATTTGTTTTATATTTACATACATAACTGTGCTGTGCTGGGTTGAGACCACTGCTTTTCATAAATAAATTGACAAAGAAAAGCATTAAAAACACTTAATATTTTACTGCACTGAACAAAACTGAATTAAGCTGAATAACGAAAACAGTGTCAAACCTGAATTTGAATATAGTTTCAATTATCTGAACTGACTCAAAATGACTAAAGGAGCTTCTTGTAGCTAGATTGAACTTGTTTCATAACTGCTTTACATCGTTACTGAACTGAATCAACACTCAACTGACCTCAGTTGAATAATGGCACGCTATTGTCTTTATAAAAATGCTTTGCAGCAGATTTGCATCAATTCTGTTATTTTCCTGTGCATTACTGTGAAGTTGTTTTTAAACTGTACTGTATAAAGCTCTACATAGGTGAAGGTGGCCTAAATTGACTGCGGTGATATAATACAGATGCCTCA